>NC_044930.1:1972134-2027342 GCF_003576645.1 Ipomoea triloba
CCCCCCCCCCCCCCCCCACTCCCACCCCCAAATGGTTTGGAAGCTATCAGAATCTACTTCAAAATCAAGCTCATGAATCCATTATACCAAATTGGAAGACACAATTCTCTAATTTAGCAGCCTCCACTTCCTGAAATCCTACTTCAAGATCATTACTACACTTTCCAAGACACATTGTGCATCTGATACATATGGGCAAGACTTGGTCATTAAAGAGCTAGCAACAAGTAACTACATATGTTTCACCACAATTGCACTGTTTCCTCTCAGTTATTAGTGATTCCAACACTTTCATCCTATTTCCTTTTTCATTTTCAATTCTGCTTTCCACCTTATGGCTCACCCTCTAGGTTGCTGATGTAATCCATTATTATTATCATTGTCACTATTGATATTCTGCATCTCCATCTACGTTATTATCTTCCTGACATGGATAATGAGCTCATCAACTATTTTTAGGTTTCTCATTAGCTAACTAATGAAATTTTTACTTTGTTCACAGACAAATATACACCCTAAGCCTTAAAAACAAGTGACTTCTTCCAAACACAACTCCAACTACACATTCTTCACCAAATACTTGGATTATCACATGATGGACCAACAATGGCAATTCTTTTCATCCTATGTATGTTGCTCAAGACTCAAATTGTGCCAGAGACTAACTTAGGAAGTTGTCTTATAAATAATTATAAATGAATCTTTAACTAAAACACAAGGCATTCATGGTTCCAGTTGGAGAAACATAACAAGGAACTATGTGTCCACTGTATAATACTCTGTGTTAGTCATCTCAATTAAGACCCCTTAGTATTCATCATCATAAGATTTAACCCTCAAGAGCAAACTCTCCCTAAGTTGTACCTCTAGCATCTAAGTTCCAAGTCCATTGGAAAGCAACAATGCTATATAAGACGTTCTGGTAAAGAATAATGCAAGAATATCTGTCCCAAACTTTTACCATGAAGGGTGAATGAGCATGTACGTGACTTTGAGCTGAATTCATATAGAGTGTTCCGCAAGATAACGTGAAAAATTGCAAATTTTAAGTTCCAGTGAACATAGAATAACAAAAAACAATGCTCCATGCTTGCATACCAACACTAAGAAGGCTAAAGCTTTGACTTTTATCTCAGAAAAAACCATGCATTAGCTTATAAAAGCAGCCTACCAAACAAAACTCAAAAACAAACACAAAAATCTCAATTCATGAACAAAATAACAAGGCCATTTAAGCTCACCAGCAAAAAGCAGCCCGATTCCGACTCGAAAAACCTAAAACCAAGAGGCAAATCACCGGGGAGATACACACGTGTATGTATGAAGAACAGATAGACGACGTGAGTACAGATAGAGAGAAAGATCTAGAGAGAGAGGGAGAGAGAGAGAGAGAAAGTTAGATGTTTGAAATAACAGAGAGAGTCAAGCCGGGAAGCGTTTTAGGGTTTTCGCACGGGAGAGAAAACACAGTTCGGGTTTAAGGAAACGCCGATGAGTAGAGTACCGGCGACGAGTCTCAGATCCGGAAAATCTGTGCATACATATATCCTATGTGTATATAAATATTTTTTTTAGGTGAAAATAAAAATTAAAAAAAATTTACTTTCTAGAAATAAATAAACCTGGAAAATCCTTCTCAGATTTTCTTATTTTTATTCTTTTTTTGGGTTTTTTACTTTTCTCGGATCGGGGCAGGCGAGGGTTGGGTTAAAGCCTCTGGTTTGGAGAAGTAAGAAACTGAGAGAGGGCCTACGGAGTTGAAAGGGCTGATGATGGTGAGGACTTGAGATTGAACGGTGAATGATGTGTTTGTGGGATCTAACGGTTGGGATTTTCTCAGCGGTATAAGTAATCAAAGTAATCTTTGTCACGTAATGTATATTTGATGATCCTATTTAGCAGTGACGGTTTAAGATTTCGTCTAAACTATTAACTCTCTTTTTTTTTAATACTATTTACATTGTTACAATGTAATATCTATTCGTAACTACTTTCTCAACCTACTGAAGTCAATATCACCTTCACTAGGCTTAAACACACCTTTACCATATGTGAGTGCAATCGGATGCCACTAGACTACAAAGTCTTAACAAACTATTAACTCTTTATTATGCTAAATCATCAACTTTTTGCCAACAAAAGGCGAATCTTGTTATAAGGTCCTCGCATTATGACCCGACAGGATTATAGAGAAATAATTACGAAAACTCAATAGTTCCTTATAAGTATATTTGGTTTGAGAAAATTACAATTATATTCCTACTTAATTCTCACATAATTTCGAAAGTAAATAAATTTCTTCTTTTGATTGCGAAATTGCAATTCATTCATTTTTCATAGAATTAGAATTACATGTTGGTCATGCCCCCTTGGCATTTCAATAACCTCTCTCTTTTTTTAACGTAAACTTGATTTTTAACATCTTCCTATCGATTGCATGCAAACTATTACAATATGTCTAGTTCAAGAGATATGATAGACGAGTGGTATTTGAATATGTTAATCCCGTCGTTGTCTCTTATGTGTCTGGTTCGATCAAGATGTTTAATTGAAATTATCTTTAATCAAATTTTTCATAATATTAAGTTTAGTATTAGTATGCAAAATTTATATATTTAAAAACTACCCTAAAAGTACTATTAAACAGAACAAAAAAAATAATTAAATAATTACAAGTCATTAAACTTTACTCAAAAATGCAATTAGACATCTGAATTTTAAAAAAGTACAATTAAACACTCGTACTTATCATCTTGGTGCATCTAAACCCAATAACCGGTTATATGCATGGAATATATATATATATATATATATATATATCCGATCATTAGGGTTCTGTCAACAATTTCGATGATAATTCTGACGACTAAAAAAATTTCAGCGCCATTTCAAATTGAAGAGAATATAAACATTTCCCAATCAATATAACATATTCCACAATGTAACATTTCCAATCAATGTAACATACTCCACATTGAATTTTGAAGGGAATGTGATTTCATCACAATTATTAGATTATATAAGATTCTCACACATATTTACTATTTTTGTCATTTTAATTATAAAATATATATTTTATGTTAACTTATTATATGTATCATACTTAATCAGTATATATGTATGTATGTATGTTAACTTATAAAAACATCTTGTTTATCTCCGTTAAAAACATAGTGTGGACCATATAGAAATTAAATAGGAAATGAAACCTTTGGTGATGAAGTGCCAATTTTGGATAGATAAATTTATGTTTACTACTTTAAATTTAGGCCAACATTGTGACTCTCTCTAATTTTATTTGAACTTTTGTTTCAAATATTAAAACTCAAACCCAGTAGTCACATATTGGTGTATTTAGTTCATTTTTTGAAAAATGAGCATTATTATTTTTAATTTTAAATATTTAAAATATACAATATAGTGGGTGGTAGGATGGTGGTGGTAGTGGAGGTAGGGGTGGTGGGGTGTCCGTGGGGAGGTGGGGGGAAGTGGATGGCGATGGGTGGGGATGGTGGCGACGACGAGGAGGCAAACGGAAAATGATTTCCCCCAAAAAAAGGTTAGTCAATTTCCTAAAAATGTTAGCTATTTTCCATTTACCAACCAATTGTTTTTCATTAACTTTAAATTTTCCTTGTTGCAAAACACGGTTAACCCAGAATATGATTTACATAAATCATTTTTCGAGTTTCCAAACACAACCTAAGAGGCGAATTGGAAGCACAAGAGTAGAATCATAAGCGAACGAGCAATGTCATAAACCAAAATAAGCAAAAGACATAATTGTTCAACATACACAAAACAAAGAGAAATGGAAACTAGCTACCAAGTCTCACGAGGTGGACAGACGGCTTGCCCTTCCTCAGCCGCTAGCAAAAGGGCATGGTTGCCCTCAGATATGCGAATTTGATCCAAAGAGAGAGTAGCAGCCGAGGGATCATAGTGAAGCTCAGGGAACAGGTCCTCCTCATAGCGGGAGAAGTTGGTTGTTGAATTGCATAGAGAATTTGGGCAGGTTTCGACACCATCAGCGACCTCCATGGGCTTGACCGAGGCTGCGTGGTCAGGGTTCTCAAGCTCAGCAGGAAGACCCCAAGGCACGGGATCAAAGGCTTTATCTCGGCGACGAAGGACTGTGTAAATGTCACGTTGCATCGTGTATTGGCCCACATCATACAATAGCTCTCCCTCAACTGCTATGCGCTCTCTACCGGCATCAGTGGTGATCCAACTAGTGACAAGCTCCTCCATATGGGCTGTGGAATAAGCCTTTGCGTCTTGGTTGAAGGCCTCAGAGTTCCTATAACGAGACACGGCCAGAGTAAGAGCCTCTTCGTGCTCTTTGGTCTCGTTGGCGCGCTGCACCTCCAACTCGGAATATTTGGTGCACAACGCCACATGCTTCGCATCTAGCACCCGGAGCCGGCTCTTTAACATCGCGCACTTCATTTCCAGCTCGGATCTAGCCTTCCTCTCGGCCTCTAGACGAGCCCGAGTAGCCCTCAAAGTATCATCCATGGCGACTTGGCGAAGAAGACTCTGCATGAAGAATGAAAGTGAGAAATGAATCAAGTAATAATAGGAAAACATAAGGGAAAAGGTTGTACCTCAAGCACAGGGGAAAGTCGGGGTTGCCCTCATATAACTTCGAGTCGCGGGGAAGGAGGAGACTCCGCACCAATGCATCGATCGGAATTTCGCCTCGCATAAGGGATGCCGTAGGGGGGAGGTCAACGGCCCAATGTGCTGAAGTGGCCGGTGCAGGAAGGGTCGGTGCCAAAATTTCCACCATAGGCTCAACAACTCGAGCGGAAAGGTCGACAGAAGTGAAGGCCGAGCTCGGTGGAGGCATAAGATGTGCCCGGCTACTTTCACCGGTATTTTGCCTCTTCGCGACAGGAACACGACGGGCCTTTAATCGGCGCATGAGCTCCTCATAAGACACACATGATGCGACCATATCTGCAACAAGTAGCAAGAAAAATGAGATCAAAATATAAAGTGGAAACTGAAAAGCAAGCCAATTATACTAATAAGGTTCAAACCCAGGAGCTCAGCGGCTAAGTTGGGCTCGACCGCTGCGTGGTCAGATGGCAGCGGCTCAGCCGTGGTGACGCGATCGGATCGTGGCTGCTCAATGGCGACAACAGGTACGTCCTCGTCCTCATCCTCATCCTCATCCTCATCCTCATCTCCGTCCATTGCACATACCTCTTTATACCATGCAAATAGTTCAGCTAGAGGAATCTTACGATCCATTTCCAACAGAGCAATCTGAGAATTAACATGCATGCTTTTTGTTAGATTTTAACAGCTTGACTATATTAAGTAAATGCATACCAAAATAGAAATTTAACTCTCTTAGAAGCCAAGACATCTTTTACCTCATTCTTCACATCATTTGGCTCTGCCTTTGCTAGCTCTTCCTCCTCCGACAGAGTTGTCTCATCATCCTGAACGTATTTGAGATAATAAAGCCAAAATTTCATCCAAAACCAATGTAACGTAGGCATCCAAATTTAAAATGGCATGAATAATAATAGTCCCATTTATACATCTTAAAGTAATAATTCCAATTTCCAAATGTCACACCATCACCCACAAGACAAGTAGAAGCTTGATAGCATATGCAAGAAACAAATTTCAAGAAATGGAAGTTTCACCAAAAAAACTTACCATATAACACTCGGTCTCTTCAAATGTTGCAACAAAATCTTCATCATCATCGTCATCCTGCAGCTCCTGCAGAAAGTGGAAAGAGAAATTACACCGCCTACGTAAATACTTTTAAAAGAAAGAATATGTTTTACCATCGAAAAGTAATACTCACATTGTTTTCATGGGTTTTACTAATAGAACACCAAAGCTAAAACAATCGAGACAAATAAGTATTTAAACAGAGCGGAAGAGAACTTTGCCTAATATGATCTAGGCAAAAGCCGAATCAAATGCACAAGGCCCCTTAATCATACATAAAGGAAGATGTATTTAGAAAATTTGTTTCTAGGGCAGAGGGAGAAATTGAGAATCAAAATACAAGGGAAGAAGGTAGATTCAAGGATTGAACCATGATCTATCGGTCAATGGAGTGCATCTGGCCACTATAACCAAATTTACGTGATTCCTTTGACAAATCTTCTCATACATGATTTGAATAAACTAAACCAGACAATATTTCAGGAAGAGCTTCCAAAAATAACACTCATCCCGACCACAAATAAATAAATAATCAATTAATAGAAGACTCGCAAAAACACCTGTTCACTGTAAATTTCATCTACCCAATGCACTTCCTCTGACTCCTGCAAGAATAATACTATTTCCTTGGTTAGAAGAATCATGAAAGGAAACAAACTTGAAGAAGGAAAATATAATTAAAACTTAGTGATTCATCCTCAGACATCCAATCATCTTGAGTTCCTTCTTCGTGTTGAATTTGTAAGTGCTCCTGACAAGAGGATGATACATTCAATTGTTGGCACTGTGTTGGTGAGCTAACTAGGTTCTCTGCAAGCATTGTTGAGTACCTATAGTAATAATCATAATACAGAGCATCTCATCATATATGTTGGTGTACATATGTAAAATAAAAAAAGTCTCCACCCTAAACACAATGACTGAAAGAACTGCTCCTCTCAGTTTGCCCAAGAACAAACTCAAGCTGTTTAGCAGTATCTACTTCAAAATCAAGCTCATGAATCCATTATACCAAATTGGAAGACACAATTCTCTAATTTAGCAGCCTCCACTCTCTGAAATCCTACTTCAAGATCATTCCTACACTTTCCAAGACACATTGTGCATCTGATACATAGGGGCAAGACTTAGTCATTAAAGAGCTAGCAACAAATAACTAAATATGTTTCACCACAACTGAACTGTTTCCTCTCAGTTATTAGTGATTCCAGCACTTTCATCCTATTTCCTTTTTCATTTTCAATTCTGCTTTCCACCTTATGGCTCACCCTCTAGTTTGCTGATGTAATCCACTATTATTATAATCATTGTCACTATTGATATTCTGCATCTCCATCTACGTTATTATCTCAGAAAAAGCCATGCATTAGCTTATAAAAGCAGCCTACCAAACAAAACTCAAAAACAAACACAAAAATCTCAATTCATGAATAAAATAACAAGGCCATTTAAGCTCACCAGCAAAAAGCAGCCCGATTCCGACTCGAAAAAACTAAAACCAAGCGGCAAATCACCGGGGAGATACACACTTGTATATATGATTAAGAACAGATAGAGAGAAAGACCTAGAGAGAGAAAGAAAGTGAGAATGTTTGAAATAACAGAGAGAGTCAAACCGGGAAGCGTTTTAGGGTTTTCGCACGGGAGAGAAAACACATTTCGGGTTTAAGGAGACGCCGATGAGTAGAGTACCGGCGACGAGTCTCTGATCCGGAAAATCTGTACATACATATATCTAAACCTGGAATATCCTTCTCACGTAATGTATTTTGAATTTTTGATGATCCTATTTAGCAGTGTATTTTGAATTTTTGATGATCCTATTTAGCAGTGACGGTTTAAGATTTCGTCTGCAATTTATATCCTGATGTCCGCAACTGGTTCAATACGCAAAATTTGACTTCATAATGTACATAATTTATGTGAATAATATACATAATTCATGTTTATAATACACATATACATAATTATGGACCCTAATCCAAGGCCAATACGCAAAACGTGACTTCATAATGTATATAATTCACGTTCATAATGCACATAATTTATGTTCATAATAAACATACACATAAATTGCAAATGGTATGTTTGGTATATGCAATATAAAAGCTATATCCAAGAATATGGGAATAACTAATAACAAGGCCCCTAAGAATAGCTATTCCATTTGCAATGTAATAGTTCATTCATAATAATGTAATTTCAATGACAATATGTCTAAAACAAATAATGGAATAAGTATACTCCAATAAATATTATTACATTTCTGACCTATTTCATGAACCATACATACAATTATTTCTGCATTTTTACAAGTTGGAAAACATATAATGAAGCTTGAAAAGTAATTTAAAAATAAAATGAATAATTAAAGTAAAAATATAACTTCATTGTTCTTATATTAATTAACCATCATTCAGTAAAACTCGCAATCGTAATTGGCTCAAACTAAAGTCGATAAGCAACTTTCATAAATAGTCGAACTTAAATTTTGTGGTTACCAGATTAATCAATTGACCAAATCAATTAGCTTCCCCTATTAATTAACCATATTAAACGTAGTGAACTAGTGACCTACACAAATAAACATCTTAGTCCTTATACATTAAATTCAAACGTTTATATTATTAATAATAGTAGAAAAAATCAATGAGATTTAATAAATAATAATTTTCCCAAACATCCAAATTTAAATTTTGAATTGCAAAGCAACCAATTAAGTGTTTTGAATTTCAAAAAGTTAAGAAAATATAATCTATTTTTTTGACTTATAGCCTATATACAAACAAATCTGTGTTGGCCAATTTATTTTAGAATGCCAATTTTACCCTCAGCTATATTACATTAAAATTTAAAAAAAAACAAGGAATTTAATTTGTTTGGTTAATCAAAATCTTATACGGAGTAATATTTATTGTGATTTCCAAAAACTTTTCATATATAGTTCATGGACTAACGAATAACAAGTTTGTTACAAATTAATTAAATATTTTTATAATTAACACAAAATTAGATACAAATGGTATTAACATTTGATTTACGGAAAATCTGACGATTGCTATCCGAATGTGCAATATGAAAGAAATTCACATTGTGATTCTAACCTGCAAAGGGCTACAAAGGATTTAAACCAATATAAATTGTCTATTGTTGATTAGTTCAACTGGAAAAAAAAAAATCAATAGACAATTTATCACATAAAGTCAAACATTATCAAACTAATCACCCGATCAACTTAATTAGCTGGGTTCCTCCCTTAGCATTAACAAGAAATAGAGCATAAACAACTTTGTCCAGTCATTCTTAACGTTATGCATTATATTATCAACACGTGATTAATTAAATATTACTCTATATTAGTTTAGTAATAATTTCAAAGTTAAAAGTGTTTATTTGTGACTTGGTGTTCTTATAACTTATTTCTTCTGTCTAGTTTTCATGTGCCTTATTTGATTAACAAAACTTAACTCAAGATACTTACAATTAAAATTTCCATTATATATCTATATATTTTGGAGAATGGAAAATCGAAGAAATACATAATACACTTATTTATGCATTTTTACAAATTGGAAAGCATACAGTGAAGCATGAAAAAAGTAATTTTTTAAAAATGAATAATTAAAGTAAATGCATAATTTAATTGTTCTTAAAGTTTCATGGAAGCCTAAAAAAATCATATGTAGTAGTAGTTAGGGTGTGTTTGGTTGGTGGGTTTAGGCATAGGGAATGGGTATGAAAGTGATTGCTTTGTGTTTGATTGATAGGTTTTGTGAATGCTACTGTGGGTTTGGAATACCCCATTAATGAGAAAACTCATACCTTTATTAAATAAGGGTTTAATCTCCCTTCCTCATTTCTTCCTCAACTATTAATAATCATTCTCATTCCACCCAACTACCAAACATGCTAAATACTTCCACCAAAACCCATTACCATTACCAAGTATTTGATACCCATTCCGATTCCCATGTGCGAACCAAACACACCCTTAGTATTAGTAAATTATATATATATATATATATGTGTGCGCGCGCCTCAGTTGAGACATATACTAACAAAGCCTCATTTGGAGCAGCTCTAATGTCTAGCACCAGTACATTTTTTGAAATAGCTTGCACCCCAATCCAGAGTCTAAATGATCCTCACTTGGCGGAGGCCCTGGCGATTAGAGAAGCGTTATCGTGGCTCAAAGAGAAAGATTGGCGTCGACTCATAATTGAATCAGGTTGCCTCAATGTGTGTAATCAACTTAATACTCCTTCGACTAATTTTTTTGTACAACAGTTGCATGACTTGCATCATTAACAATTGCCTTAGATTGGCTAGACACTTTGAATTAGTATTCTGGCGTTTTATTCATAGATCAGCAAATATAATGGCCATAGTAGTCCTCACGTTAATTTCACTTCCATCCCTCATTGTATTAATCATTTGCTTCCAGTTTAATTAATCCATGCATATTTTTTTGAAAAAAAAAAAAGGGATATTACTGTCAAACCACACCAACAAATAAGCCAAAAACCAGGGCAAATCCGTCCAGATCAGCCTCACGAAATCCCCGTTCCTCTTTTTTTCAATCCAACCCGGAAAACCATCGCTCAATAATTCAATTCAAATTCACAACGATTCAATTCAATTCCTATATAAAACCCTAGTTCAAACCCGATCGCCACCACTCTACAGCTATCAATACACCACATTTCAGCTTCACTTTCTCAGTGAAATCTCCGTTTTTTTTTTTTTTTTCTGCTTCCAAAGATGAAAGCTTCAATCAAGTTTCGTGAGGACCAGAAGCCATTGTTGAGGGCTAAGGTCCCTATAAGCATCCTGAGCTTTCCTTTCCAATCAGGAATCGCCGCCGGCGAATCCAAAGAGCTCTCTCTCAGCCTCGGCACTTTCTTCGACGCCGGCCCCTCTGTGAGATTCTCTTACCGGCCCAATGATTCGCAGAAGCCGTTCAGTTTTGTGGTGAAAACGGGGCTGGGGAATTACGGGGCTCCGAATTCGAGCCCGTTTACCATGAGCGCCGAGTTCAATCTGATTGGGAATCAGAACCCTAGTTTCTTCGTTCACTTCAAGCCTCGGTTCGGCGATTTCTGCGTGAAGAAATCGCACTCCTCTTCGGCTATTGCGAAGAGTTTTAGCGCGGGTTCCAAATTGAACGGCGCCGTTTCGGACGACGAGGTGTTAGTGGCTCCGGTGGAGAAGGCCCCCGGATATTTCGGAGCGAACGTCAACTTCCTGGACCGGAATTTCCGCTCCCTGACTCCTGAATCTCCGGTGCCGGTATCGGTTGAGAACTTGTTCTCCGGGATGACGGTGAGTGCGAGGACAGCACTCCCGTTGCAAAGCAGAGCCGTGGTGAATTTCCGATGGGGCCTTAGGTTTCCGGCGCCGGCAGGAGAGTCCGATGCTGTTATAATAGGGAAAACAGATCGTACCGCCGGCATTTCCTTCAGGAACCTCCCCCTGCTCGTGATGAACAAAATCGGAATCGAACACCTTCCAAACAATGATTCCAAGCGCTCCAAGCCGGCCGACGTCACAGAGGCTTGCTTGAACGTGCAGAAACAGCTCGAGCTGATCCAAGCAGAGAATGGCCTGTTACGGACCACTCTGAATGATCTAAGAGCAGAAATTTCTGCCGGAAGTTTTAGTTTCAAAGAATCCGACTGGAACGGATCCAAAATTTACGCCGGCGGCCGGGCTGATCGGAGGAGCAACGCAGAGAAGAAACCGTCGGATCTGAACGGATTCAACGGCAAGCCATCAGAAGATGTGAACGAGGAGTTAAAGAAGGCGTTAAAAGCCAGCACTGGCGCATAAAACTAGTCGAAACTACTGGGAAATCGAAGGTTTTGATTTTGTTCAATCCATTCTTCAAATTCGCAGCCATTTTAGTACTTGCAGTATAAATATAGGCACCGGCTTTCCCATTCCAATTCCGTTTTATCAAATCTTTCATTTGGTATACTAAATTAGTAATTTGCAGGTTGAATTGTTTTTGCTATAAACTGTATCTCAGAAGAATGGTGATTTCATAATTCATAATGATGTGTATAGCTTTTGAATATGGGTTAGTTGCTTCAATATGAACATTGTGTAGCAGCCATGGGAAGATCCCGGGATCCCGAGATTTAGCGGTTTTGATCAAAATTCGAGTTTGAAAGAAATTATGTAGTGGTCTGAACTGTAGTAGTATTTGAACACCAATGATGTTATGATGATGCAGAGAATATAAATGGAGTTTGTAGGTGTTTTTGTCTTTCATGTGTGCTGGAAATGATGAGGATTTGTCAGTGAGTCTGATTGAGATTTTGTTTGCAAGCGATGATAACAATGTTTGACCAAAATCAATAAATTTTCATTTTGAATTTCGCGAGGGAAAACTGCCGGCACATTGAATATGGCAAGATTGATTATAAATGAAATGACAATTGTTATAGCATGACCTCGTCAACATCTGATCTATTTTCTAGTGGGGTTGTGAGTAAAAATACATTGGGGTGAGAGAGGCTCGAACTCTCGACCTCAGGATCACTCAAAGCTATGAGACCTACGCGCTAGCCAACTGCGCCACCACCCCTTTATTAATTTATATGAGTGAAAATATATTTAAATGTTACCTTTTGGTTCATGAATTATAATCAATGGCTATATTCAATCTTCAATCATTATTGTGTGAATCATACTATCAAAAATCAAATAATTTACATTTAGTATAAAAATAATATATATTTAATATATTAAAAATGTACTATGTGGACCATGGTCCACACACTAATTTGCCTTCAATCTTTTATTTATAAATTTGGACTCAGATTTTTAATGTGGGCTAGCAGTGATACTGGCCCATGTGAGCGTATGCGGGAGTGCGGGAAAGTGAGCTTGGCCCACAAGAGTGTTGGGGCCATGCAAGTTTTGGTTGAACGGTGCCAACTCACTTAACCTCACTAATTATAACTCATTTTAGTATTTTGTTGAGCCAAAATCTAAAATGCTCAATTTTGACTTTACATAATATTAAATTTGGACAAATCCATATTGGCTTCGTCGCTGGTGGATAATGCAGTGCATATGGCGGCTGTTATGTGGTCTTTATGGACTGCTAGAAATGACAAGGTTGTTGGAAATTTGCACTAAAATGACATTTTAAGTGGCCATTTTGTGGTATAAATATATGTGGGTCCACTTTCGATTTTGGGTCGGGTCTAAGTGGATTCGGGTTCTTCGTTCTTAGACGAAGAGATCGATATATTATACGCTCAAAATGGATAATGGGTGAATGAGAAATTGATTCTCAAAGTAGACCCATTTGAGATGGAATTCAAGTGTGGAAAAGCTTATATAGTTTGTCCCACATTAGTTTGGAATGAACTTTTGCACCACTATATATACAAGGGACTTTTTATGACTAAGTAACTTGTATAGCATAGATACTCTCTCTCGCGCGCAGGGGGGTGTGCAAATCATATCCCAAAATGAGTTCGAAAGGCTTGAACTCGTGTGCGCCGACACTTACGGGAAAATTGGCAGGCCTTGTGCGCTAGGTTATGCCATATTTTCGAACGAGTTTTCCATCTCAGACCACATGAGATCGAATTGATCTCTCGTTCGAGACATCTAATACACTGACCTCTCGATGTCTCGAACCAAGTCGCGATATCGCGCAGCCCGGGTCGGCGCGTGCGTTCACTGTCTCGCGGACCAATTTGATGTCTCGCTGCAGTGCGATGTCTCGAAGCTAGCACTTCTCGACGTCTCGCGGCACGAGTTATGTCTCGAAGGTACGCAGATATGAACGATGTCTCGTACAGCGACTTTGGTGACCTCTCGATTGCGACCGTTCACCTACTGGATCCGTTCAGAAATGACTCTTAATATTACGGAATTAATATGATTAATTCCAATCATTATTTCAGAGTTTATTTCTTGATTAAATGGATTAGTAGTGGGTGTAAATAGGTTGCTAGTGGGTGGAGGTTACGAATGGGAATTAAATGCCAGATTTAATGCAATGATCCCATCCTTCACTATATATTCGTTGTGAGCAGCAGGTTTGAAAATGACACACCATGAACACACGAATACACTGTTTTCTCCCTCAAAACCCTGCTCATATTTCCTTCAAGCCATCTGCGTTCATCCCACGGTTTAGTTCGCCAGGTCCAAGTTTGTGTGCTCAAACGGTGTATCGTAGCACGTTTTATCCTGGGAAGCCTACGCCGCAACGTTCCAGCACCTTGGGAAGCGGCAAATAAGGTTTTAAGGATAGTGACAACACGACTCGTGCTTCCAACCACCCCGAAGGCCATACAGTTCACCTTGCTCGTATCTTCTAATCCTTTGTGGATTATTTCCGTGTAATTGTTCAATCCTACGTGGATTATTATTTTTCTTTGTAATTTGTTTTGTTTTCGTTTTTCCAATTTCTTGTATTTCCGATTGTCAGAGAGGACTTTCTCTAACAAAGGTTTGGCATGATGGCATGTGGTCTTTGGATGGGTTATGCAGACAAGTGGAGTTGTGTTGTGCTACGTGGAAACAAAATTTTATGCCACCTACTGTGGCTAGTGACAATGCAGCAGAATGTGTATGGATGCCACCTCCAACAAATAAGCTTAAGTGTAATGTGGATGCAGCGCTTTTTGTGGATGGGGTAGGCTTTGGTGCAGTGGTTCGAGATCAGCATGGGAAGTTTGTTGCGGCGATTAATGGGCTGTTGAACTGTGGAAACGATCCTTATCTAGCTGAAGCAATGGCAGTCAAGGAAGCACTCTCTTGGCTCAAGAGTTCGGGTTATAATAATATTATTTTTGAATCAGATTGTTTAAACTTTTGTTTTGCATTTAATTCTTCCTCGTTAGACTTGTCGTACGTTGGTGCTATTGTTAAGCAATGTCGTAGTATTGCTATGGATATTGGGAACGTTACCGTTCGCCATATTCGAAGGTCAGCGAATCATGTGGCTCATACCCTTGCTAGGGCAACTGATTCTTTGTCTGTCCTTGGTTCATGGGTGTCTAACCCCCCTGATTGTATCTCTTATTTGCTTCATACTTAATACATGAATGTCTCATTTGGTTTTCAAAAAAAAAAAAGGTAAATTTTTAGTATACTAAAAATAAATTATTCGTGTAATGAATGTATAATATACAAAATAGTTGTATATCAGTACTTAAATATTGTTATGTAATAATAACTTAAATATTGTTATGTAATAATAATAATAATAATAATAATAATAATAATAATAATTATTATTATTATTATTATTATTATTATTATAAGTGACTGCGATGGTGTGGTGGTGGTAGTGGTGATGGCGGCGGCGGTGGTAGTGTGGTGGTGGTGGTGATGGTGGTGGGAGTGCTGGTGTAGTGGTGTGGTATATAGTAATTAGACTAAAAAAGTATATTAAGACATTTTTCGCAAAATTAGACATCTTTTTATTGACCATAATAAATTTTTATTTCACTTTTAGTTTCCTTAAACACCCAAATACGGGACAATCTGAAAATTAACTTACGAAAGTCATTTTATTGATTTCTAAACAGACCCTAAATATTGTCATTGTGAGTTTAATCAAGACTCGGTGCCAGTAACACCCCGTTCAAACTCATAACTTAATAATTGCATTAACAATTCCCTTACCAACCATGAACCATCCATAATATAATTATTGAGCTTGACATTTCAAAAAACATTCAATCAAATTAAAGAGGTTCAGGTCGCTTAAGTAAATTACTGTACTGTATTAAATTCTTTACACTAGTCTCATCGATCTTGATGCAAATATCAATAAGTATACCCAAAAATATATTATTTTAATTTAACACGATATTATATTAAGTGAGATATGTATGATAGGTATTTATTACATATATTTACGAGTAATTTTCATTTTTGGTCCTACTGTTATTGGGGTATTGCCAATTTTAATCCACTTCATTAATTTTTGCCACATTTGGGCCAGTCTTATTTAGCCATTGTCACTTTTAGTCCACCGTTAAAATTTTCGTCAACTGGTTATCCAAAACAAGCGTATTTTTGGTCTTTTTATGCTTTGATCATCTCCTTGACCCCTTGTAGTGGTTTTCCTTACGCATTTTCATCCAATAAAAAGGTCACGCGGAAGCCATGTGAGCCACATTACAAAGCCATGGCTTTCGTCGGACCTCTTCATTGGATGAAAATATGTAAGGAAGACCACTGTAAAGGGTAAAGGAGATGATCAAAGCATTAAAAGACCAAAATATCCCTATTTTGGATGATTATTTGACAAAAATTTTAACGGTGGACTAAAAGTGACAAGAACTAAATAAGACTGGCCGTAATGTGACAAAATTAATAAAGTGAACTAAAATTGGCAATGTCCCAATAATAGTAAGACCAAAAATGAAAATGACTCTATATTTATGGTCCACTCTTATTGACTTGTTTTCTTTTGTTTATGAAACAAGATAATATTGTGTTTAAAACTAGAGTCAACCGTCAACGGAGTAGTAACATGGTAAAGCAGGTAATCGTAGTAGTCCCCGATTCCTAGGATCGGAGTGGTTGGATCAAGACGAACAACTATAGATCACACTTGTGTTTTTTTTCTTCTTCTCTCTTCTCTTGAAATCATGAGGCTTACGTGGTGGAGACACACATCACATGACGTTTACACATGTTCTAACAACTCTCAAATTCTTATACTAAATGCATGCAAGGATGGAGTGAATTGAAGTTACCCACCAGAAAGACTAATCCAATCCATAATGATGTACCGGAAAATACAACATTTTTGTTACTTGACCAGTCCTCAGGAGAAACAAATACAACGGGTACACTAATCAATAAGATTGATGAAGTAGCAATTAATGCAAAAACAGCCAATTGGAAAGCAAGAGTCATGCTTTTAATCCTCCAAGCTACCAACAAATGAACTATACCATTTGATCCCCCTATCTGCCAAAAAAATTGAATATTAATATTAATATGTAATATAAAAGATATCATCGAGGGATTTTACTTTAATAACAATAACATAACGAATCCATGAATTCTATATCACATGACTTGTTACTCCCCCTTTCGGGTCGGGGGAAATGGAATTTTTTATTTCAAAAATGGGCATGCTAGATCATCTATCCATATACAGTATAGATAGATCAACCGGGAGATTCCGCGATCCTTCTACAAATAGTGGGTGGGGGTATCCACCCCTAATGGCCATGTTCTATTCGGAGGAATAAAATAAAAATGATCTTTCGGAGAGATGGCTGAGTGGTATGAATAATAAATACTCCATTTTTTTGGTATACCAAGGATTTCGACTTTCCATCATCAAACACGTGACTAATTCCTTCGCTGACTTGTACGTACCTCTTTGGATGTGATAGCTGGCCTGGAGATTTAAGACAACTTCATACCTAATTGTAAGGATTGAACCATTGACCTTTAGTTGAAGATGGATGAGTACATACTCCATAATAATCTGTATATGGAGTTAATTTCAGCAATGGTCCTCCGACTATGTTGATTTTCCAAAATTAGTCCCTGACTTTTAATTTGGACAATTTAAGTCCCTTGACTTTCAAATTGTTTTCATTGCTGGTCCTTTCGTCAAATTTTGGTTAAGTTAAGGTCAAATAAATGGGTAAAATTATCTGCACATGTTTAGTGTATTATTACTCGTATTTCTCTTGTCCTATTCAATGTATATATGAATATAATCTCTTCGACTGAGATTATATTCATATATATAGCGTATATGATAGGAAAAATACGAGTAATAATACAGTATACAGGTGAACAGACAATTTTACCCCTTTATTTGACCTCAATTTAACCAAAATTTGATTAAAGGACCAACATTGAAAAGAATTTGAAAGTCAAGGAACTTAAATTGTCCAAATTAAAAGTCGGAGACTAATTTTGGAAAATCAACATAGTCGGAGGACCGCTGCTGGAATTAACTCTCTGTATATGTGATGATGAGTACATACATGGTGATACTCAAGTGTTACGATTAAATATTGATAATGGTGAAACAACTCATCTGAGTTGGTTTGACGATTACTTAATAACTACAATGTTTTAATTTTTAAGTTTAACTCCCAATATTAATAACCAACCTACTAAATTGATTACAAAAATGTATTGACTTTGATTATTTATTTGTACTCCGTATTACTCTTCTTGAATTTTGAATCCAAGGTGTTAAGATTAAACTAATACTTATATAATAACAGAGTTTTGGTATAAAGCGAAAGTAAGCGGAGTATTACTCTTCTTGAATTTTGAATCTAAGGTGCTAAGACTAAACTAACACTCGAGTTTTGGTATAAAACTAAAATAATTCAAGATTTCAAGTACATTAATGACATGTTTCGTTCATAACAAAATAATTTCTTAGGATAATATTTTCCTCAAAATTGAGAATTTAGAAATAGAATTCAAACCTATACCTAGCTTGAATTCACAACAACTAAATAACCAATATACAATTCATTATTAAGCTAGTCAAAAGATAATTAAGAAATGCACAACTCCCNTACCCACCAGAAAGACTAATCCAATCCATAATGATGTACCGGAAAATACAACATTTTTGTTACTTGACCAGCCCTCAGGAGAAGCAAATACAACGGGTACACTAATCAATAAGATTGATGAAGTAGCAATTAATGCAAAAACAGCCAATTGGAAAGCAAGAGTCATGCTTTTAATCCTCCAAGCTACCAACAAGTGAACTATACCATTTGATCCCCCTATCTGCCAAAAAAATTGAATATTAATATTAATATGTAATATAAAAGATATCATCGAGGGATTTTACTTTAATAACAATAACATAACGAATCCATGAATTCTATATCACATGACTTGTTACTCCCCCTTTCGGGTCGGGGGAAATGGAATTTTTTATTTCAAAAATGGGCATGCTAGATCATCTATCCATATACAGTATAGATAGATCAACCGGGAGATTCCGCGATCCTTCTACAAATAGTGGGTGGGGGTATCCACCCCTAATGGCCATGTTCTATTCGGAGGAATAAAATAAAAATGATCTTTCGGAGAGATGGCTGAGTGGTATGAATAATAAATACTCCATTTTTTTGGTATACCAAGGATTTCGACTTTCCATCATCAAACACGTGACTAATTCCTTCGCTGACTTGTACGTACCTCTTTGGATGTGATAGCTGGCCTGGAGATTTAAGACAACTTCATACCTAATTGTAAGGATTGAACCATTGACCTTTAGTTGAAGATGGATGAGTACATACTCCATAATAATCTGTATATGGAGTTAATTTCAGCAATGGTCCTCCGACTATGTTGATTTTCCAAAATTAGTCCCTGACTTTTAATTTGGACAATTTAAGTCCCTTGACTTTCAAATTGTTTTCATTGCTGGTCCTTTCGTCAAATTTTGGTTAAGTTAAGGTCAAATAAATGGGTAAAATTATCTGCACATGTTTAGTGTATTATTACTCGTATTTCTCTTGTCCTATTCAATGTATATATGAATATAATCTCTTCGACTGAGATTATATTCATATATATAGCGTATATGATAGGAAAAATACGAGTAATAATACAGTATACAGGTGAACAGACAATTTTACCCCTTTATTTGACCTCAATTTAACCAAAATTTGATTAAAGGACCAACATTGAAAAGAATTTGAAAGTCAAGGAACTTAAATTGTCCAAATTAAAAGTCGGAGACTAATTTTGGAAAATCAACATAGTCGGAGGACCGCTGCTGGAATTAACTCTCTGTATATGTGATGATGAGTACATACATGGTGATACTCAAGTGTTACGATTAAA
This sequence comes from Ipomoea triloba, assembly GCF_003576645.1. Classification (NCBI taxonomy): domain Eukaryota; kingdom Viridiplantae; phylum Streptophyta; class Magnoliopsida; order Solanales; family Convolvulaceae; genus Ipomoea; species Ipomoea triloba. The sequence goes on from NC_044930.1 coordinate 1,991,665, forward strand.
TATTGATAATGGTGAAACAACTCATCTGAGTTGGTTTGACGATTACTTAATAACTACAATGTTTTAATTTTTAAGTTTAACTCCCAATATTAATAACCAACCTACTAAATTGATTACAAAAATGTATTGACTTTGATTATTTATTTGTACTCCGTATTACTCTTCTTGAATTTTGAATCCAAGGTGTTAAGATTAAACTAATACTTATATAATAACAGAGTTTTGGTATAAAGCGAAAGTAAGCGGAGTATTACTCTTCTTGAATTTTGAATCTAAGGTGCTAAGACTAAACTAACACTCGAGTTTTGGTATAAAACTAAAATAATTCAAGATTTCAAGTACATTAATGACATGTTTCGTTCATAACAAAATAATTTCTTAGGATAATATTTTCCTCAAAATTGAGAATTTAGAAATAGAATTCAAACCTATACCTAGCTTGAATTCACAACAACTAAATAACCAATATACAATTCATTATTAAGCTAGTCAAAAGATAATTAAGAAATGCACAACTCCCACTACCCCATCCATGTACAGTAGTTCTTCAAGCTAGGAAAAAGAAACAAAAACAGAATTCTGATCTACAACATCCAAAGTAACTGAGAGATCGAAACAACTGGGATAATAATGGATCATCATCATCATATCATTATGTCTATGAGAATTGAATTATCTTCTTCTTCAATTCGATTTTCACACACTCCTAGCCAACATCTCTTGAAACCTCCGATCAGACTCAACTTTCTCCAATCTGAACCTCTCATGGCAATCGGCGATGAACATATCAGCGATCCGGTCAATATCGCCGCTCTCCTCATCCTCACAATCCCCCTTCTCTTCCAGCCAGTCAAGGTACCCCGAGAGCCCGCCGGATTCATCGCGAGCCGCCGCGGAGCCGATCGAGTCGCCGCCGAGCGGAGGAGCCGCCGCCGCCGTCGGCGCAACGTGAGAGGAGCACCAGTTGTAGTGGAGCCGGAAGGAGCCGAGAAACAACTTCCTCTTTCTGTCGTTGCTTTTCTTAGCGATCATTGGGAGTTGTCGTACGAGGTGCATTTGGAGAGCTCGGAGGATGTGGAGGAGAATGGACTTGGCTCCGGCGACGGCTCCCACGACGCGGCAGAGCTGGGAGAAGACGACGGTTTGGATTAGGGTTAGGGTTTTGAGTTTCGAAGAAGATGGATGCTTGCGGGAGAAAATATGAAGATGGCGAAGCTCCATGTTAAAAAGTTGAATTGTTTTTTATGTTTGTCGTGCAGTGGGGTCTATGATTTGTCTCGTCCAAAGGGGTATTTATAAAGGGTAAAAGCTTAATAGGCCGAACTGTACTCTTAAGACAAACCATTTGGTCTTTCCAATAAAAAAAAAATGACAAACCATTTGGTTGTTAAAGTTTTACTCCGTAATTATTTAACTATGTTCGATAAATTCTGGATCATAAAGATTCAAATTTTTAGGTTATACTACATATTTAGGTTAGAAAAAAATATATATTTTGTCAAAGTTCGACTTCCCATGGGCCATGGAACATGATAATGACATTTTTAGTTTGAGTCGGTCAACTATGATGACAATCTAGACTAATTTATCTAATTATGATTTTTTACCAGTTAGAGTCATCACAATGTGAGATTTACCTCATATCCATCACAATATAATATGTTTTTCTTTATAAGTAACAAACATTTTATTTTTGATTTAGTATTACATTTATTAGTATAAGTATATATTACATTTACATATTAACTCCCAACAGTCTCACATATAGGAATTTATGAGACGATCTCACAAAAATATAATCGTACCCTACACTCGAAAGATAATAAATCTTGGATGTAAAGTTACTTAATTATCATGGATGAGAAATGGTAAAATGATGATTATTAACATAATGCAAGCAGACATTATATATTTATTCAAGAAGAGCTGTCATGATCATGTGATCGAACGTACCTACAGATCCACGGACTTTATTAGTTTTAACCTTTACCTTGTACTGCAATACGAGATCTCAGTTACGCATTAAATATATCAACACAACTCTTGAAAGCGATAATCAAATGGATAAAACATGATTTTTTTATTAAAAGATATTGAGTTTGATTCTTGAGAAAACTCTTATTTAGTTAAATTTACTGTACTTTTCATGTTTGATAAATTTATCCTATATAATTAAAGGACTATTATATAAATAAATTAAACTCTTAGAAACAGAATAGTGACGACGTGTTTCTCTCGTAACCCAATAATCGAGCCAAGTTGTAACATACACGTAATGCATTCACACTTCCCTCTGTACGTAATTTCATTATTCCCCAAAGTAATTAACCCTACCGGCCTCTTTCATTTTGCCCCTTTGTAAAAATTTCCATTTCCAGTAACCACACTAATAATTAGAGTTGCCAATGAGTTGGCTGAAATGGAACGTCATTATTATTATTATTATTATTATTATTATTATTATTATTATTATTATTATTATTATAGTTAATTAAAGTTATTTAATAACCAAAATTCAAGTTTTTGTTAAACCACCAGGTGGAGATGCGTGAACATTAATTAAGGTGTTCAGAGCAAGCCGGTATCATACTCATATTAATCATCGTTCGAACCAAATCAGTCCAATTAAAGTGCAGATTACTGGTCAGATTGGTTTCTCAGACCCCCTACCTCTTTTAAGGGATGTGAATACACTGCCACTCACGCAAGCCAACCAAGTTGGTTCATGAACATTAATTTGATGAATCATAAAGTGATCTTATGTTTCGTGTGCATATACATAATACATAGAATCCAACATATTTACAGCTATGTGACTGCATCATCACTAACTTGTGGCATATAGATTCAAATCATCAATGGCGACTGCAAACTAGTTTTCTTTTTGTAATTTGCACTCCGTCATTGCATACATATTCATAATTAATGCATTCTGCGAAAAATTCCAATGTTACTATGTCAAAAAAAAAAAAAAAGGATGTCACTCAAACAAACCGTTAAGAGTATTACACCATTTAACGTGTATTGACTAAACTTGTGTCTCTGATCTTTTCCTCTATACATTTATATTGAGAGTAATGCTAAATTTATTTTATTCTCACCTTTAGTTTAGAGTTAAGAGTAAGAGACTAATGTCCCAAAAAGGTAGCCGAGTGAGTGGACTAATACTCCTATATAATTTACGAGTTATTACATAAGTTAAGGGTTAAGCCAAAAGAGCTAGTAATCTAATTTGTTTTGTGTTATACGTTGTTGTAATCACTATTGTCTTTGGTGCAGGTACTCAAAGCTAATTGCAAAAGTGAAAGTAAACTATGATTTTTTTTTTTAAATTTTTGAAGGAAACTTGCAACCACTACTTGAATGTATGTATTCGGTAAACTCCATTATTGTGCGCAAACTATACAAAAGAGGTAAATTACACAATAAGAACCCTATGTGATAGACTCCACTAAGATGATTCTGACATTCTAGTATCCAAATCATGCTTTAGCTTCCACCTATATATTTTGTGGCGAAATATATGCATACCTCATTTTTGAATTGCCAATTAAGGAACTAGACAACATTTGACCATTTGTTTTCCACAATGAAATGGGCTTTGTAATGTTTAAGGAATAGAAAGTATTGGGTCAAAGCCCAAAATCATAATACCCATAGGCCCATCAAAGTACTTAACAGGTAGACAGTAGGAGTGTAGGACACTGTCCATTTAGGAATTCATCAAATATAGAATTGCCCATAAATACAGTTAATTTCACTTTTAACCTTTTTAATCTTCAATTTCAAAATTAATCATACATATTTAGTACTTAACATGGGGTTGTGGCCTAATTGAGTGGAATGGATTCATTCATCCTTGTTAAATGTTCGGTCATATATCAAATGAACATAATGTGCATCAATATCAACTTATGGTACATTCAAATTTTTTTTAAAAAAATTGACGGTTACACAACATTCTATTTATCTTATGGCACAAATTAAGCAACTTGCACAAAAAAAAAAAAAGAGTAGTCTAAAGTTAATGAGATGTGAACCCCGTTGAAAATTAAAGGTTATATGTCTATATAGAGAGAACCCATTATTGTGTTACACCTAGTAGTGTAAAAAAAGTGCAAAGTGGACTAGTGGTGGTGATGGAACAAAGAGATATATGCATGGGCGGAGAAGGACGTTAGGAAGGTGGTCCTCCGCCACCCAGCCGGCGGTGGAAGAGAATAAAGTGCATGCAGCAGATGGAGGAGGAGTAATGCGTAGCGAATAAGAACTCAATCATATATATATGATCGAATGCGAACATACCTTCTCGTATGGACGTGTTGTCATGCATCATTAGTAATGTATAAATGCACCACAATGTGTTCACAATTGCACCAGGATGCATGGCTGGTGTTAGAATTTTTGTGGTCCGTTCTATTAAATAAATGAGACTCTATCAAAAGTATAAGCGTAATCTTTAAAATCAATACAAAAAATATATGATTTTTACTTCAAATTATCTTTACAGATTCAGGGTTTGATAATCATCTGTGCCATTTGGGAAACAAAATGGTTTTGCCATACCCAATTAATTAGGTCCTAATTATTAAGAGAGAGAAATGATTTGGGATAAAATTGATGTGTTTTAAGATTAATTACAATTTTTTTTTATTTCTTAAGTAACTAAGTCAAAAATAAATATTGGGCTCTCTAAAAATTGAGGTCATGTGTTGTTGCCCCTTTTTGCACGCCCTAAAATACAACCATGGCAGGATGAAATGCACCACAAAAAAATGCACCACGCACCCTGGTGCATTTATGAACACGTGATAGTGCATTAATTGCATACTTGGTGGTGCATAACTGCTAGGGAAGACGTGTATACTATACGCACAAGAATCAGACCCTATATGTACCATCAGTTAAATACGTATACTATATGCATATAATTAGGAGATCATAATTAACTGTCATTTTCCCTCCAAATGTTTTATCCTTTTGTGTGTGTGTGTGTGGTGAGAGCGAAGTAGTTAACAAAAACCCCAAGCCCAAGATACTTCATTAATTAACCACATGGATGGTCAAGGTTATGAATCTCATTTTAGCCTGTCTTTTTTATCATGATTTAATTGCTTTCTTTATGTCATAAGTCAAATTAATACGATGTGCTATTATATTTCTACTCTAAGCAAGAAAGATTCTAATTGCATTAATTATAAACACATGTATGAACCGAAAGTTGTGGGATTCAAGGTACGGAATTATTGAAAGTTGATTATTATCCCATCCAAAACTAAGAACTTATTATCCACCATTATTTCAGGTCTCTTTAAATATAAACCATCCAAGAAAAGGTGAAAAGAAAAGGCAATATAGGTAGGCAGGACGCATGGAATTGTATAGTAGGTTCCTCGATCATATCATCAGCTCCATGAACAATGGAGAAATGCCATGGCAGTATAGTAGTAGACGGTGATCAAAGAATATTTTGTTTTATTTGGCCCTTAGCTTATTTAATTTCCTTCCATGGATGATTTGATGGCCTTTCAACTTTTTTTTCTCTTTTTGATCTGACAGAAAGATAGAGTGGGCACCAGATTACATTCAATGGGGTTCTTTTCAGTGACGATATAATAAGTACGGTTTGCATGCATGCAGCCCAGCTAGCTTGCTCTTCAAGGAATGATCGAATTCAGTGAAAACGATGGATGGGTTGCGGGTCGAATTTTTCTTCCGAAATTGATGCATGCAGCTGCTTCGAGCTATATGTGCAGGATTTCAAAGACAGCACCCGATTCCCTCTGCCCTATTTTCGTTTAATTGGGTTAAATGAAAACAAGTCCTTAAAAGAAAATTAAAAATCAATCTTAATTTTATTTCTGAAAAAGTAAATAGATCACCAGTTTTATTATGCAATTTAGAAGGTTATAAAATTTGTCAACAATACATATTTAGTTGTTACAAATTATTTGTTTTTTAAAAAAAAAAACTTATTTTTCCTTTTTCATTTTCAATTCCTGCACTTTTCCCAATCTCTCCCTCTCCCAATTTGACTAACGGTACAAAAACTCCATCCATTGAATTTGGAGCTTAAAATTTAATCAAAATTTTGAATGCTGAAAATAAAGTTACACATAAATATAATTTAGAGAAAAAGAAGAAGAAAAAATAAATTGGTTGACCCAACAGTTTAAACGGTTCATAGAATCAAAACCGAATCTTCCTCACAGGGTTTAGTTCTTGATTTTTACTATTTACTAATTGATTTACCGATTTGAATTGGAATTGAAATCCAAATATATATATATATATATATATATATATATATATATATATATATATACCATGTTACCATATAAAAGAAATGCATGTAACAAATTGAAGATAGATAAGTCTTGATGATTCGTTATCCATTTTTCTTTGTAACAAGTTTATCATTCTTTTGATGACAAAAAATAGTCTTATCATTTTCATTCTTTATTCACAGGAGATTCGTCCACAACCGTTACTTAAATGAACACTCTGTGCCAATCTAAATTGATCACAAATCACATCTGACTAACTTAAATAAATAAATAAAAAGGTTAATAAACAATCAAATTTTAAACTTTGTGATTTGCTCAAATTAAGAAGGCAGTAATTATACAATCAACTCTAACGATCAACTTAGTTAGACTTATCCCATAATCTTTTATATTTTATATTTTCATTAGTTCTTTAAAGAAAAATTGCAGATGGGTTTTTACATTATAGGGCCTGCCTTTTAAACACATGTAATAGCCAATGCTCTACATAAGATTTTATATTTTTGTCCTTTCAAAAATGTAAAGGGCACCAAATTTGGCAAACGTCCAACCACGTTATAGCAAAACACTACCATTTAGTTCGACTTTTCCCATGAAACGGCACGTTTCTTTATTGTATTTTTTAAAAACGTTAATCATTAGTTTATTTTTCCAGTGTCAAAACTAATGCCAATGATTCCTATCCAATTGGAGATCAATTACTCAGCAACAACGCAGCACATATTAATATCAAGATATATATTTGTTCGAGCCGGTCTTACAAAATCTTTCATAATGCAATTTATTTTTCTTTATTCTCTTCTTTAACTCATTAGTTCAGTAGATAAGACCAAATTAAATGCCAGTGCACAGAAAGGAATTTGTCTATTTTGGACATAATCTCTCCACTATTGCTGCCGAGATTCAAACCTTAATTTTTTACTCAAATACTACCTACTAAACTAGTAAGCTAAGCCTGTCCGGACATGATATTCTTAATACAATTTACTTTTCTTGTGTGATTTATGAATTATTACACATTAACAAATTTACCCAATAACATCCTTAGATAGTGGTTACTGTTTTTCCACTTCAACCAAAAAAAAGTTATATCTAATATCGTCCTCATGCATGAATACTAACCCAATATTTCCAATTTGAGAATACTTTAAGGTTGTGTTTGGTTGGGGGGTTTAGGCATAAGGAATGGGTATGAAAGTGATTGTTTGTGTTTGGTTGATAGGTTTTGTGAATGCTACTATGGGTTTGGAATACCCCATTAATGACAAAACTCATACCCTTATTAAATAAGGGTTTCATCTCTCTTCCTCCTTTCTTCCTCAACTATTAATAATCATTCCCATTCCACCCAATTACCAAACATGTTAAATATTTTCACTAAAACCCATTACCATTACCAAGTATTTGATACCCATTCTGATTTTGATTCCCATGTGCTAACCAAACGCACCCTAATAGTTCATTAGATTAACTTAAATTAACGATGACTTTGACATTTTGGTTGGGTACGGTGCTTTTTAAAATTTTGGTGTGAGATACTTTTTTATCTCAAAGTAATACCCTCTGAGTTTTTGTTTTTTGTTTTTTTTGTTTTTTTTGTTTTTTTTTTTTTATGAGGACAAAAGAAACTGTAGCCAGGTCATTATTTAAGGGTGAATACTAGATAAATTATATTTTTGTGTAATAGTTCATAAATCATATAAAGAGTAATAAACTACAGTAAGAAGATTCGATGCGACGAGTTCGAATGAACTCATGATATTTTAATATGAGATATTATTTTAATATTTCAATGAATAAAAAACCCTCTAAATATATAAAAGCTAAGGGAAATATAAGAATAAACAAATAAACAAATAAGATAACAAGAGAAAGGAATGTGCAGGCTTCCATAGATAAAGACATCAAGGTGATTTGAATCACCTTCGGATTCCATTCATATCACCCTCTTGTGTGTCGATCTAACATTGGTTATCATATTTTTTTTGGAACTTATTTTTATTATAAATCATTAAATCTTTTGCTATTAATTAAACCAACTTACTACTATTAGATGTTAATAATAACAATGAAAAAATTTACCGTAAATAGCAACCTTTGACACCTATTTAATATATATTCGCTTGGTGGTATCGATCGGATTTCGATATCTCCAAAGTATAGTATCAAAGCTTTTACGCTATGTATCTTTCAACAAACCAATCTGCAGCACAATTGATTCTTTGATGCAGACAACTACATAAATACAAAAATAATAATCATTAATTAAATGGGAAATGCTGTTGTTCGCAATTATATATCTTTTTCAACATCGACAATAAATTTTTCACCAAAACGTTAAAGAAATTATTTGTCGCAAAAGAAAAAATTTTGTAAATCAATTGTTGTTTAGCACGTAGGACAGAATTTTTCTACTGACATGTGTAGTAGGTATCTTATATGCTAACGGGAATTGATCGAATTGTTAGGAACATAATGGTTGTTTTGTTTATCATGTTTCGAATCTTTGATCTAGTATGATATGTTCTTCCACTATATCATGTGTGTTTTTATTCTAAAAAAAAATTCTTTGAATGCGTAGTCAATAAAATTTTTTATCTAACATATTAATAAATTATTCGTGGTAAGAAAGCGAATTGTTTCTATAAATCAATAGATGCTTGTATAAAAATTGGGATTTTAATTTTATGCTAACGCGTCATATACTATTAGTTTTTGTTCTACCAATATATCTAATATCTATCTTATATGCTAACAGTACGTAATTGATTGATCTGAATTGTTTGGAACATAATCCTTACTTTAATTTGTTTATAATGTTTCAAGTTGTCAATGGTGGTGATTTGTTCATTTAACGTTAAATAATCTTGAATTAGGATAGTTTCTACTTAGGTAAACTCAAGTTAAAGAGTTAATGGGATATATAGGATGATTTGTAACCTCAAGTTTTTTACCCTAGTGACAAAACCTTGAAAACTCCAAGGGAAGGGGGGATGTTTGGCTTAAGAGATTGATTTTTTAAAATTAATGTAACATTTTTAAAATCTAACAGATTACATTGAGCAAAATTCTTATATTTTATGATTTAATCTACAGTTGTTATTATAAATTTGTAATAAAATATAGAGACTTGGTTTTGACACCAAGGGATCGGATAACATTTTTTAATATTATCCTGTTTATTTATTTATTAATTTTCTGGCCGAGAGAATAAATTTTCATCTGGTCCATTTGTTGTCACCTTCAAGTTTGACCCAATTATAGCTAACAATGGCCAAAGTGAAATATTCAAGAAAGCAAGAACAAGAACCATTTATTGCAGTTTAAAGATTCAGGTTGGTTGATTTGACAAACACCCATGAAAGAAATGACAATTTTGTCAATTGATCTGAACATGGAAAGTTACAGACTCTATGCCATTCAGTTCTTACAATAAGAATGCGTTCGAAATTGACAGTGTGAAAATTATGCTCTGGGCAGATCTTTTGTGTACACTGGCATTTGGTCATGTTTACTGAGTTATTGAGTCACCATATTTTACATCATCCAAATAGGCGGACCCCATGCCTTGCTAATTTCCGGGTTGACATCCTCACTTATATGAACACAATTAGCATTACTACGGTATAATCACTATAAGAAATTCACTAATAACTATGTCTTTAAAATGTTGTGGAAATCAACTTTATAAAAGATCTCGTTTAAAGATGACGGTTTTTAAGTGGTTTAGGCCAGCAGATTTATATGTTTGGATTCATTGCAGAACTATTTCTATAAACTCACTGAGAATAACCACCAGAGTACATGTCAGCAGTGAACCTGACATGCATTTTCAGGAAGTCATGCCTAAAGATTTATGCCAACTTTGCCAAAAACTTTTCTCTTTTATTTTCTTAAATGTTTTTTTTTTTTTTTTTTTTTTTTTGTAAAACACATTTTGGAATATTCAAAGTTCTGACATTTCCCTAACTTCTTTCTGCATTTGATTCCTCACCCTAAAAAAATATGGCGAAATCTCTCACCCCAGGCCTCCACATCCCAGACCGATAAGATTGTGAACAGATAAATTACTGTGACTCAACCGGTCTTTTAGGATTAGCAGATTAATATCTGGTGCCCACAAGGGACCCACCACATTAGGTGAAACTCTAACATTGTTGCTATCAAGGGTCGACCTCGAGTCCTAACTCTCAACCACTGAGTACCAATTGAGTTACTCGTGCGGGCAGAACATTTGATCCCTAGCTAGTGGAACTATGCTGGTAATCTTGATTGTTGGTGGCTGCAGAAAATAGCTAAGAATAAATTAAGTGAGTCTGGCAGACCAGACTCATGAATATATGCCAGTATTCTAAAAGCAAAGTATTAAGCTACAGATGCTCCCATAAACTATATTCTCATATTATCTAATCTGATCATATGTACATATGGTTAAAAAGAATTTCAATAATCCATTATATTCCCTCTATTTTTTATTTTTTATTTTTTAAATTTTTACAGAAATTTTGATCCCTTTCACTTCTCACTCTTATGAAGTAGTCACAGTCTGATCATGGAAGAGACAAAAACCTTATTAGTATAAAAGTATTGGTTTACCTAGGAGACTTTGTTTTGTTCTGGTAAATATATAATAGCATTAGTTGTTGTCAAAGAAGATGGGTTCTCACTCCTTATCCATTTAAAGAATCATTGTAAAGTTAAAGATTGAATTGTTGACAGATTCATTTGTCTTGTAAATGAAGACTTGCAGCATATTAAAAAAAGGTTTTAATTGGGCAGCAAATTAAAGCTTATGTTATTTCTAGAAAACTCTGCAATTTCGTTTTTCTAACCCCGTTTGTTTGTTCTTGTCTCGACTCGTGCTGGCTTGCCACAGCTCAGCTTCGAGGAATTCATCGATAGAAGGATTTAGCTTTCGGTTCAAAGAAACAGTCTGTCTTCTGTCATTTTGTGTGGTATCTATATTTAGCTCTCATTGAGAGTTGCAGAGTTTTTGAAGTTCTTGTGGGGGCTTAGGGGAATGAAGTTTCAGACTTTCAGTTCTGCTCAGGAAAGAGCACAGCAGAGCTATGGATTTGGGAGGGATTTTGGGTTAGAATTGTTGAGAAATCCTCACCAAAGTTTCGGTGCTCAACAACACTATTCTCCCCCCGGGATGATGGTGCAATGTTTTTTGCCCGCAGATGAGGCCTCGATGTGCCATCAGCAGCAGCAGCAGCAGCAGCAGAATGTTGGTTCTGCGAGTGCCTCGAGCACGAGCAGTATTATGCACCAGATAGGATCACTCGAGGCGTTTTATGCGACCGAGCAGTGTCTTGGATTGTCACAGTATGATGATGAGGCTGAGAACAACAGGTCCAAGAATTTTGATCAGCAAATTGTGCCATACCAGCAATCAGGAAACGGGGTGTTCGGGTACAGCCAGGCACAGACCGAGCCAGATTTGCAGGCCAAGAACCTGACACAAGCATTCTTGAAATCCCAGTTTTATAATGGCTCTGAGAGACTATACAGGAATCCCCCTTTCTGCAATAATCTGTCTGAGAAAGAAAGGATTTTGCTGCTCAAAAAGAAGCTGTTTGAGGATGTTATTCCTGACGGTCCGATTAAAGGCCACCCTGCAATCACCCTGGATGCAAATCAAGATTATGGTGTAAGAAATCTCTGAGCAAGATTTGATTTCCAGATTGGCTAATTCATCCCACTTATTTTGTGATCCATTTCTGAAAAATATTCATATAGGTCTCTCACAATCCCCCAAATGGTTCTCACCTTGCAAATCTCAGACATCACCCTGGAAACCCTTTAACATGTCCCCCTCCCAATTCTGCCTCCCCTGCAGGATCCATGTCCAGCAAAACAAGAATCAGGTGGACTCAAGACCTCCACGATCGATTCGTGGAGTCTGTGGATCGCCTTGGTGGAGCCGAAAGTAAGTATCTCTTCAATTCAGTCTTTCTTCTCTCGATAACCCGAAAACAGAAAAAAAAAAGTTGGGTCCATTTCTGATATTGGTCATGGTTCCATGCTTTAGAGGCAACACCAAAAGCAATACTGAAGCTAATGGATTCAGAAGGCTTGACCATCTTTCATGTCAAAAGCCATCTGCAGGTATTTGATACACAGATGTAAGCCATCATTGAAAACTGTTTTTTTTTTTTGGAACTTCTGTGCAGAAGAACTAATCAAAGCTAAGGAACTAATCAAACCAACCGTTTCGTTCTCGTTTACATCTTTGCTGTGCAGAAATACAGAAATGCAAAGTACAGGCCTGAATCCCCAGAAGGTAACTTCCAACTTCAAATCCCTGATTTGCAAACAAAATACCCCAAATCACTTCGCCCTTCACGTCTCTGCTCAACAATCCCCTAGCCACCTGGTCCTGGATTTGGCCCTTCAGGCCTCTCTGCCCAGCAATCCCCTAGCCACCTGGTGCTGGATTTGGCCCTTTAGGCCTCTGCCCGACAAACCCCCTAGCCACCTGGTGCTGGACTTGGCCCTTCAGGCCTCTGCCGATAAGAAAGCCTGATCTGATATACTTTCCCTTTCTATTCTGCAGGGAAATCTGAGAAAAGAAGTACCCTAAACAATGCATCAGAGATTGACAGTAAAACGTAAGCCTTTTTCGCTGATATATTTTAGCTTCACTCATGTTCTGCCAGCCTGCATTGTTCACAAATCTTTTCCCATGCCTTGCAGTGGTACTCAAATCAAGGAAGCACTGCAGATGCAGCTGGAAGTCCAAAGGCGCCTTCACGAACAACTCGAGGTTTTGATTCAGATAAACTCTGATCTTTTGTCCTACATAAGACTGCTAATATAACCTCTTTTGTCCCATAAAACCTTGTTTCTTAGTCCTTGTTGTCTGTGATTAGATACAGAAAAAGTTGCAGATGAGAATTGAGGAACAAAGCAAGCAGTTGAAGAAGATATTTGATCAGCAGCAGAAGACAACCAAGAGCTTGCTAGAGTCTCAGAATTCGTGCATATCATCACCCGAGGATGATGATGATGATCCATTAATCTCTCGTGAAGCTGATGTCAGCTAGGGACCGAAACACACACAATGCATGTTCACGTTTTCCATTCCGTGCATTGAGGGCAACGGGGAGTTCACTTTGGCAATGTTCATTCATCTGCATCTTCAATCGCGTGTCGAAAAGAGCTTCTTTGTGTCACAACAGATGAAAGATGCAACTCTGCAGACTATACAATATGTATAGTTCAGAGTGGGCATAAGTCTTCTGTTTGGGGCTTGGGCTCTTCAATAATAAAGGCTGCATATACTGTAACATATCATAATGCTATACAGTATACACAATCATCATAGGAACATTAGGAATAAAGGGTGGCACTAAATTTTCTACCAAAAGTTTTGCTAACTGCTAGGTGGGATGCCAAATAATACTACACAATACTCCCGGGCTTAGATCAGTCTCGCTTGGTGTGACGGGTTGTCTTCTTATTTGACAGACAACCAACGAAGCATGTCACGTTAAACGAGATTTGTCTCACGCACTAAGAGTATTTCAAGCATTTTTCGGTGATGCATCTCATGGAGAGGTCTCTTTTCATGAGCCAATGACAGTGGCCACTTTAGCATTTAGTAAAAATTTTGGTAAAAATTTGATCCATCTCATTTTCTTCATAAAAGTAGTATTGCTTGCATTTGCATTTGCATTTGCATTTTTTATACAACTCTAGTATCAAGTGTTTTCCATGTGTGTATTGAGGAATAATATATTAGTTGTCTTTCTTTTAATATTGAATCATTTTGATTTAATAATAACGAAAAAAGTTAAATAATACGGAGTAAATGAAAACAACGATGGAAATAATAATAACACCAACAACAAAAACAACAATAATAATTAAAATAACCTTATTCAAAAATGTATACCTAAAACTAAAAATAATTATCAAAACACGTAACAATTCCAAAATGATACACATATTATAGGAGCAAGGTGCTCACTACACATAACAATTCCACAATAATAATTATCATGACTATACCAAAATTATCTTTCACTTACTTAGACACACATTTTGAGACAATTACGACTTTCTCTCTCTTTATTTATTTATTTATTTTAAGAAAACTCCTTAAAAGGATAAGTTATCAATTCATCATTAATTAAGACACATAACAATTTGGTGTCCAGAGAGGACTGTTATACTATGGATTAGGGTACACTTTGCAAGGTGGACCCTGGTCATAAACGACTTTAAATTGTGTATTTTTGTATTGAAATCGTGAACGTTCACAATGTAAATTGTGTTTTTAAGTCAAAACACATAATATTTGTACAAAATTTTAAAAAGATTAAATTGTGTATTTTTAGTATTTGAGTTGACTACAGTATTTGAACGGAACGTGTGAATATAAAACAACATAATCATGATAGAATAAAACAAGGTAAGAAAGGTGAAATACTCAACCAAAGGTGCAGTGATTTTTGAGACCCTTTCTTAAGGAAAAAGTTTTGCGGAATGATAAAACATACACAGAAGATGCACATCTTAAGATGGGAAAAGCCCCCGAGTGACCGTCAAGATCAACTCAGATAGTTGCGCCTCACACATGGATGCAGTCGCGGGTAGCGGAGGAGTCCTGCATAATGACCAAGGAGGATGGATCATGGGCTTTGCAAGGAAACTTGGCAAGTGCAATTCTTATGAGGTTGAAGCCTGGGTGTGCTCACTGGATTACAAGTAGTGATATATCTGGGCTATAATAGAATGATTATTGAGTCTGATTCAATGAACGTTGTTATTGTATTAAAGGGTACACAACAATGGTAGGAAATGGTGGCAACATAAGTAGTGCATGTCATAAGGAGCTGAGTCGAATCAATGGCGCGGAAATCAGGTACATCTATCAAGAACATAATCGCATTACTGACAAGATGGCAAAAATTTTCCTCAATCTCTCGAGAGTTTTTGTTAAATTTTATGTGCCTCCATCTATGATAGAAATAAATCTTAGCTAAGAAGGACTAAAAAGGTTTTCCATATGTGAGGGACATGGAAGAAACATAAATAAGTTGCATGTGCATTATGCACATGCACTTGGGGTGTTCCCCCTCCATTGAATGTAAAAAAATAAAAAAAAATCAATTACAAATATGTTAATATGGTGTGTTTATAGTATAAATTGATTTTTATAAAAATAATGTATGGGTTTACGTTTGCAGGGTAGACTCGTATCATCCGAATAATTTATTCCAGAAAGATACGTAAGCTTATCTCATCCCTAATAATCGGATTAGGGCACAAAACGGCGGCGGTTGTATAAATACGAAGAGCACCAAAGGGCGGGTGGAGAGGGAGATAGAGAGAGAGAGAGTGGAGATGGAGGAAGTGAAGAAGAGGAAGCTAGACGAAGGTGCATGGAATGGTCAAGTGGATTCAAGCATATCACCTCCAGCAGCCGAAGAATTACGCTCTCTGCTTGACCCGCTACCCAAACCGCAGCTCGTTGATCTCCTCGCTAAGCTGTAAGCTCCGTTCTTTTCATTAATCCAAGTTTAGTTTCCATTAGTTGCTAGTAATTGGTTATCTCATCGTAATTTCTGCAAGCAATTGGTGATTTAACTTGAAAAAGGGGCCGATTAGTGATTACTTTGGCGTATTAACTCATTCTGTTGATTCTTTGAGGTTTGTCTTTGTGATGAACTGTGTTAATTAACCGTAACCTAGTGTGGGATTTAAAGTAAAATTAGCTAAACTGGAGAAGAAAAGCAATTATAAGTTGGCAGGCTGCAATGCAGTTCATTACATTCTGACTCTTCAAGCATAAGAGAGAAAAATGACAAAAAGAGAATACAAAAGGAAGCCTGGTAGCTTCTATACATGAACCCTAAAAGCTTCATGATTCTTGCAAACAGAAAATCAAAATGCTTAACAGTAGATAGAAGTAGAAGAGTAAAATGAAGAGCTTTTTCCATCTTATTCTCAAAACTCAACAAACAATTTGAAATTTCCTTTAGCTGCCACATCATTCTCCATAGCTGAATGGCCAGTTTGAAATCCCGTTTAGCTTCCATGCATCACCTCAAGATGACGTTGTTGTTTGCGTCTTTGGAAATATCATATCAAAACCCTGTGTTTCATTTCCAAATACCCAATCCTAACCAATTTTGGAACCCCAATTGCAACTGCCAATTTATTACAGAAAATAAGTCAATATCATAATTGTCTTAACTCACTTTTAGTTGCTTAATATTTATACTATAGTAGTTTGTATCCTGAATAATTAGACACAGGATAAAAGGTCAGTTTTGGAAAGCAATTTAGGAACTCTAATTTCAACCCCCAGTTTATTACACAAAATAGACCAATATTGTAAGCTTATGTGCTTTTATGTATAATATACTTATACCATAGTTGTTGATACACTCAAATAATCAGCCGCAGAGAATAAAATTTGCAATGCTAAATTATTGTTCTGTAGAGGGTCAAGAAATTTTTATTGAATGACTACCGAGAATGCTTCTCTGTGTATTTATTTATTTCACTGACAAACTAAATTCTTAGCAAAACAGTCATCGATAATGAATATTTAAGTTATTAATTATTGTGTTGTCACAAATTTCGATTCACTGCCCTGACATTTGGTAATCTTTTGTCCAAATGTGTTATTACTTATGCATGTGTTATTAGTTTAAGAAACTGAGTTTGTATTTGCATGTGAGTGTGATGTGCTTGTTCGTGGGGACTTCTTATGTTCCTCTGGATTGTGCGCTGTGCGAATTGACGTTATGCATGTGTGCTTGTTTGCATGTTCTGGCGTGAAGGGGGTCACAATATCCTTCAATTGCTGAAGAAATTAAAAATGTTGCAAGAGCAGATCCTGCCCTTCGAAAGCTTTTTGTTCGTGGTTTAGCTTGGGATACTTCTTCAGAAACTTTGTGTGCTGTGAGTGCATTGCTAATTGTTGTTTGCGTACTCTGAATGATTAGTAAATCTTTTCTTATAATTCCTGTTTAACTTGATTTCTTATGGATTGCTGACATAGTGTAGAAACATTGGAGCTTGATATAACTAATCATGCACTTTTAGGCTTTTGAAGAGCATGGTGAAATTGAGGAGGGTGCAGTCATTTTTGACAAAGCAACTGGAAAATCTCGTGGCTATGGCTTTATTACCTTTAAAGACATGGAATCAGCTCAGAGAGCTCTAAAAGCACCTAGCAAAATGATTGATGTGAGTGATATATTCTCTACTTAATACATACAATCTATGATTGAATTCAAGAATTGTGTGGACTCTACAGAGTTACCTCCTCTCTTTCAGTTTCTTGTTTTGGTATAATACATTAATACTAGCAAGAAATAATTGATGACACATACTTTATGAGATAAATCTTTACAGAAGATGAAAGCTTATTTTGTTAATAAAAGAAATATGCACTTGAATGCTCAGCCCAAAATGGGGCAACTACACCTCATGTATGGAACAAATTATGCCATCTGAGAACGCAAGTCAGTGACAAGGGTGTATCATTTGCTATTCTTGGTGGCACTTTCTTAATCTGGACAGTTAGTAATAAATTGAATCCAATTTGTGAATTCTACATTGAAACCTTAACAGGGAAAAGCTGGTTAATATCAAGTGTTCTGGACCAATTTTCCTTTCAAAGGAAGGAATAGAGTAAGGCAACCTTTTCCTACTCTTCCGCTGGTCCACCATTACTGAAAGGAGTAGAGTATATTAATAGTAGAATTAGTAATACAAAAAAAGGATGTGAACGAGAGCACTTCTGTCAATGTTTATCTCTTGGATTATATTAATTAAATTATTTAACAAAGGAAATTATGAATCTGTTTTCAAGCTTATGTTCATAGTCACTCTCCTAATCTTGATATTTCTTTTTAATTATTTGTTTCAGGGTCGCATGGCAGTTTGTAACCTGGCATCTGAAGGCTTAAGCAGCTCTAGTATTACACCTGACCAAGCCCAGAGGAAGCTCTACGTTGGGGGTTTATCACCAGAAACGACTACTGAGATGCTGCTCAACTTTTTCAGAAGGCATGGTGATATAGAGGAGGGTTCAGTCGCATATGACAAAGATACAGACAAATCTCGGTAACATTATCAACATCTTGCTTGTAGAATGTAGATAGACAAACTCATTTTGCATCATATCTAACTAGTATGCATTTGTTGGTTGTAGTGGTTTTGGTTTTGTCACCTATAAAACAGTGGAGTCCGCAAAGAAAGCTATAGATGATCCACAAAGGATGCTCGGGGTAAGATGTGCAGTATTTCTTTTTCTGCATGCTCCTGACTGATATATAGGTTAATATAGAATTACTGGAATAAACAACTCTTCTATATTTGAGTACTGCACATCCTAGAATGGATTTCATCTTTTGCAATGCTTGCAGGGTAGGAATATTACCGTGAAACTTGCTGACAACTACAAGGGCAAGGTAACTCAAGTGCAGGCACCAGCAGCAATGGTTCCAGTACCGTTAGCAATGACGCCTGGGTACCTGCAAACTCAAAAACCACCTGGCTCTGAAGCTCCTGTTGGCTACACTTATCCTCAGTCTATGGCCGCCTACCCAAACGCCACATATTCAAGTCCACTAGCTGTACCTTCTCCATATCCCGTGCAACCTCAAATTCCATATCCTCAATATGCTGCTCAATATGCTGCCAAGAGAGATCCTCCTCCAACGCTTCCCTCATTCGGGGGTTATCCATACTACATGCCAAAGCCATAGTCGAGGATTTGACAAACAATGGATGTTAAAGATATCTCATGTCATTATTAAACTTCTGTAGGTGTATCATTTTAGAATACTTGTCCATTAGAGGATGCAAACTTTAAATAGCTGGATTTAGTGGAGGCAATTCTTAGTAGTAGGAAATAATTTTATCTGAAAGCTTTTGATGGTAGATCATTGATGTCAACTCTGCCAATGATAATTTTTTGCAGGTATTGTTAACCCTCCAGCTTAGACATCAAATTCTGGGGTTAATAACTGAAATTGGAAGAAGTTAGAAGAAGTGAATGACCAAAATAGGAAGGTTTTAAAAAATATACAATTTCGTGAAAAACTCATTTGGGGTGTGCATTTATCACTCTGCCAAAGAGAATGACCAAATAAGAAATGCATGTCTCAAATTATTTTTTTTCGAAATTATACATTTTTTAAAACCTTCCTATTTTTGTCATCCACTTCTAACTTTTTCCAATTTCAGTTATTAGCCCTCAGATTCTGCCATTATCTATTGCTTCGATTTCAAATTCTTCAGTCATGTGGTGCAAATGAAAGCAGAGCATAATAATTTGCTATTAACCAAGGGGCATTGTCTCTATGGACTAATCTAATTTGGCTTGACTCGCATTTGTAGAGTTTTAACTCATTTATGTGAGAATTTGTCTCAAAATGTAGCCATTATCTGAATATGTTTAGGTTTTATTTTTGCAAAAATTTGATTAAAATGTTCGTAATCGATACTTGGACATGCTTAGATTATTTATAATTGACCACAAATTGGAGAAGTCAATAGGAAAAAAAAAAAAAGAAAAAAAAAAGAGTAATATTTTTTCTTTAAAAATATTGATAATATAAAAGGAAGACAATTTTAAAATTATCCTCACTACAATTTTTTTTTTTGAGAACATCCTCACTACAATTTTAGAAGACAATAATGCCCCCTCCTGTCCTCCAGATTCCAATCTCCTGATCTGGAACTTGGAAGAGCATTTCGGTCCAGACCCAAAAGGCCTGCGGAGTTCTGGTGGGCAGCCCCGCCGTCGATTGCCGGAGCTCCGATCTGTCCGTCCGTCCAGAATCAATGCCCGAGCAAGTGATGAATAAATACTCAAGGTAACCCGTTAACCTTCTGGGTATAGCTATTGCAGCTCAAAACCTCAGTTATTCTTCTAGTTCTCAATCCAGTGCTAGTCTACACTGAATATCTATTAACAAAAATCCATGAACCATTTGCGGGAGCTGAGAATTTCATCTCTTCTCAAATGGGTATCTGTAAATTATACTCACAATAGCTTTAGACCATCAAGAACCAAACTTTGGGCCATTGGGTCAACCGACATTGCTCAGAACTATAGGTTTTATCGCACCAAAAAAAGCTTGGAGGAAAAATCCCAATTTTCTCCGACTGTTAGGCGACAAGCCCAGGCTGCTCTATTGGAGTACTTGCATTCCACCAGAGGGCTGCAGTTTTTGGATGCTGAGCACATAAGTAGAAACTCGCCACATTTTCTTGAAAGTTTGTTGAAAAGGGTAGATAATAGTGAAAGTCAGAGTGTTGGGTCTGTAGCTAGGTATTTGAGGTACCATCCCATTAATGAATTCGAGCCGTTTTTCGAGAGTATGGGGTTGCACCCTTCTGAGTACTCTTTGGTGCTCCCACCACAGTTGATGTTCTTGAATGATGATCAGGTTTTGATGCAGAACTATCATGTGTTCTGTAATTGCGGTTTTCCAAGGGATAAGATAGGCAAAATTTACAAAGAAGCTCCGGAGGTCTTTAGGTATAGCCGAGGAGTATTGGAGTTGAAGCTTCGGTTGTTTGGTGAGGTTGGTTTAGAGTTAGACCGATCCACTTTGGTTAAGGTTATTTATTCTAATCCTTACCTTTTGGTAGGAAATGTGGATAGGGAATTCTTAAGATTTTTGGAGAAGTTGAGGAGTGCGGGAATTGAACATGAGTGGATTTGGAAGCAGTTATTGAAAGGAGTCTCGTATAACTGGAGCCGTTTATTTGAAGTCCTACTCTTGTTCGGTAAGTTAGGTTTTGGTGAAGAGCAATTGGGAAAAGTAATAGGCAATAACCCGGAGCTTTTATTTGAGAGCTCAGGGCGTACTATATTTTCAATTATGGGATTCTTGTGGAAATTTGGATGCACGCAGCATAAGATATATAGCATGTTTGCTCAATTCCCACAAATTCAAACCGGGAAGTTTCTTAAGAACTTGCACTACTGTTACCATGTTCTGATTGAAATTGAAATGCCCGTTGAGGAGATTGGGAGTATTTTTCGCACGGACCCTTTGCTGCTGGGTTCGTGTTCTTTAAAGAAAGCAGACAGCTTGCTACGTACTTTAAATTCTGGGAAGAAGCGGCTTTGTAAAATGATCTTAGAGGATCCACAGGTTTTGAAGAAATGGGTTCTAGGAGCAAGAGTCGAACCAGTTCCAATAGCCGAAGAGATGCAAAGATCAAAAGAGATGAAAACTAAGTTTCTGTTGAATTTAGGCTTTGTTGAAAACCGGGGTGAAATGGAAGGAGCTCTCAAAGCTTTTCGAGGAAAAGGGTTGGAGCTTCAAGAGAGATTTGACTGTTTTGTCAAGGCCGGTATAGATCCTAAAGACGTCTCTACGATGATCAGAGTTTATCCTAATATTCTCAACCAAACCAAAGATGTCATCGAAGCAAAGATCGATTTTCTTGTCAACAGCTTGGGGTACCCGCTGTCTAGTTTAGTTTCATTCCCATCGTATATCGCCTACAATTTACAGAGAACTAAACTTAGGGTTTCTATGTATAATTGGCTGAAAAATCAAGGGAGTGTGGATCCTAACTTGGCCTTAAGGACCATTGTAGCTTGTTCAGAGAAAGCTTTCGTGAGGGCATATGTAAGTCGACATCCTGAAGGTCATGAAATTTGGGAAAAACTGAAGAAAGATATAAACCCTTCTGATTGAACCGCATTAATTATAAGAATCAGTTGAAGCGTATTAATTATAAGAATCAGTTGAAGGGCATAATTAAAAACTAGATTGGAATGGAGATGCATCGTTTAAGTCTCCTATTCGTGGTGAAATGAGGCTTTCGTTTGCACATCATCAGAAATCCTAGAACGAGGGGCATCAACAACCTAACCAGGTATTTTCTCTTCGAGATAATTTCTTATGTATTGCCCCGTGATCTTCTTAGTTACATGTTGCAAAGAAAGTCATTTGCTACTCGTGCTGCTTTCTTGAACTTCGGTTTTCCCATCTTTTTATCGCAGTGACTAACATCTTAATTCGGCCCCGAAAGTATAATGGTTTTTGGTTAACGGAATAGAGATGATACGAGAGTAAAGGTCTCGTTTGCAATTTGCAAAGTCGAAGGACATAGAATTCTGATGGTTTTGCAAATTTGCAGCTAGTTTTGATCTTTGCCACTAAACATGAAACTGGTAACTCTTCTCCTACTGCTTAACCATTATTACAATTACTACACTTGATATGATTCCTTCCATTCAGACTATTTTGGCCCTCATGTATCCATGGAGAAAATGTGTACAACTACATGGTGGCATATAAGATGAGTTACTGCTATAGTGCTATCATCTATGTTCATGAATGGTACACAAAGTAGCATACTTAGTATGTTGCTGAATGCCGATTGGTTTACCTCTTTGTGGTCCTTTGCATAAATACGAGGGTAAATTGGGTAACTTTGATTCAAAACTAGTCTAGGGTGTCTATAATTGATCAACACATACTATAAAGGTCGATGAACAGTTCAAATCAAGAAGCTTGAGATTTAAACTCATGTCTCTTAGCTGGGGTTACTGTCCAACCAATCATTATTCCATGCACCATGGTCCACACAACTATAAACGTACATTATTTGAGTATTGAAAGTACATTGTTTTGTATACTATCAAATAATTTACTTTTAGTATATTCAAAAGAGTAAATATCATTTTCAGTCCCTCAACTATAATACATGTATCAATTTTGGTCCTTGACTATTAAAAATTTCAAATTAGGTCCATGATTATTCAATTTGTATCACTTTTGGTCCTTGAGTATTAACATTTTCAAATTAGATGCATGACTATTTATTTTGTATCACATTTGGTTCTGCCGTTAAATTTTCCGGCCAAATTTCCGGCGAAGTCATCGGGGGTGGCCGGCGTTTTCTATTTTATTATTATTATTTTTTATTTTTAAGTTTTTTTTTATTTAAAAGTTACGGAGTATAAAAATAATTTTTAAAATAAAAATTAAATAAATTAATCGGTCACCGGTGACTTCGCCAGAAATTTGGCCGGAAAATTTAACGGCAGGACCAAATGTGATACAAAATGAATAGTCATGCACCTAATTTGAAAATGTTAATAGTCAAGGACCAAATGTGATACAAATTGAATAGTCATGCACCTAATTTGAAATTTTTAATAGTCAATGACTAAAATTGATACATATATTATAGTTGAGGGACTAAAAATGATATTTTCTCATATTCAAAATGTACCTTGTATTTATGTCCACACAATTATGTGAACCTAAAATTTGCCAGCTAAGTTGACTCGGTAAATGCTAAGTACTTTGTAGTCTTAAGACATTATTACTGTTATCCACATGTTAGAGTCTCATCCCAATCAAAGATGTTGGCATAATCATGTTGAGCAGATATTATAAATATGTTAGAAAGTTAGATTGTAGTTTAAAAAAAAAAAAGTTGACTCGGTAAATGGGTTAACTCAGCAAGGCCCAGCCCACATTGAACAGGCCAAAAGCCCAATATTGGATTTGAGTTTCTAACGTTCAAGTGTTGAAGCTTTTTGAAGTCATGATCAGAGTGGAGTAGCCAGCTCACGGAGTGGGGCCCAAAATGGACTGCTGACCAAAGCAAAAGGGCGTTTTAGTAAATTGAGGGGAGCGTCGTCGACAGACTGGGAAAAATCGAAACGGAGGTAACGAATTCCAATTAGATTCTCGGGATTCGGATACGTGAGGAATATTACAGCTACTAATCATAATTAAAGCATCTTCTACAAGTCTTCACCTCCTAAAAAGACCACACTGCCCTTCAAACCACCTTGAACGCTTCAAAACAATCCATAGTGTCAATAATATATATTGTCCGCATAAGCATAGGAATGGAATTTGAGAAGAAAGACCAGAGATTGAGTCTCAGCGGCAGAGGATGTTTTGCCGGATCCTTAGGGTTGGGGATTGTCTTAAAATTTAAAAGTAATAGCCGAGTAAATAGAACATATTTTTTGTATTTTTTTTGTCAAATTTATCGTATATGGTATTTTTACTCGAACAAAATTGGTTATGAATTTAATTTGTATCAACACGTTTTTAATAGAATTTGTTGCATATAATATTTTTAATCAAATCAAATCATTCCTAACTCAAATTTTTAATATTCGTGACAAGAATCGAAATCTTAATTACGGAGTACCTTTTACTAAGTAAATGAATACCTATTTTTGGTTTTGTGGGCTATGGAGAACGGCCGAAGTGAAAAGGGACCACATGGAGATTGCGCACTCTATGGCACACAAAATTTTACGCGTTTCATGAGTGCCAAATGGAAATTTCCCAACGTGAATCCAGTAAAACAACACTATAAAAACTACCCACAGTTTATCAGTATTTTCAATTTTTTAAAGCAAATATTTTTATAATATGAAGACAACCCAAAATTCCTGTGGTCAGTGGTCCAAGGGGGTATTGGCGTATTGCAAACCTTGTTTGGACCTTTGCGTGTGTGAATGCACTTTCAAACATTTCTAAATGCACTAACACTATTTGATTCTCATCACCACCTTCTCTCGTGTTGCCACAAGACTAACAAGAGTTTCTAAATGCACAATTGTAATTACATAAAATTATAAAAATGCCATCGTATTTTTATCTTTTTATTAATTTTATCTTTTGATATGCACCGTCAACCATTTTTAAATGGACAGTGAAAATTACGAAAATGCTATAACGTTTTTTTCCTTTTTCATTGATTTTCAATCTTTGATACGCACTATCAAGCAGAGTCAAAAAAAATTACATATTTTAATTCCTCTTAACCAATTTCTTATTCATATCTTTGATTTAAGAGAAAACTGCATTGACTATTTGAAGGTACACTCCGGGTTTAACTCGCCTTGTGACCCTAATCGGTAAGGATTACAATAAGATAAATCAACTTAGATTGTTCATAACTGATCGGTTCAAAGTGACAATGCTAAGGCCACTAAGCAACTCCTAATGAAGACAAATTTAAAACTTTGTATTACTAGACTAACTGTCTGATTAATTCGACAAATCTTATAAATGTGTAACATATGGTAAGAAAGCTTTCTTGAAATCAATATGTAAGTGAAAAAAAAAAAAGTGGTCACATGTAATCTTATCCTCTTTATATTTTTTCATTTAAAAAATGGGTGAATTGATCATCTTAGTTTGTCTTAATTGTTTCAAGAACTTTAAAATTTAATACTAGGATTTGGCCATGCATGTGTCATGTGGCTATAAAAGTAATAAAGTTATCACATATTCAAAACCAATTCAATCCCAACATTACACCATAACACCAACTACATGGGGATTGGAGTGTGTCTACATTGTAAATCAAATCATCATTGAACATAGGCTGCAATGTATATCATCTTATACAAGTAATCATTTATGAAAGATTTTTTAACATTATTTAAAAAAATTAAGGTGCTAATTGATTATATATATATATATATTTTATAAAATCATACATAGTATATACTATTTTAGTTATATTGGATACAATCAACATGAGTTTTAATAGTACAAGTATAATTATATACACCTTACGTAATTGTATTGAGTACAAAATTCGCTGAAATTAGTACCTTTAATTAAAAGCATGTCACATATACATTGATATCATATTTTTGGTGTTATAATTACAAATATATATATCTAATTTATAGTTGTATCAATATTTATCCAAAAAAAAAAATCCCTGAAATGAGTGATCATGTGTGTGGAATATGATTTTCGTATTAAAATATTACTCTCTCGGTTAAGTTCATTGCACGTGACATTTCTAATGTAGTAATACGGTTTACTCATTATATGTGGTTTGCAGACTATTTAAAAAAATTGTATATATTTTTTTAATTTGTAATTCTATGTATATCCATATTTTATTTTCCCTTATCTTGCCCTAAATTTGCAAACAACCCAACCAATGAAATAAATATCTTTTCCCCATTTTTTGTACTACTACTACTAGACTGCTTTTCAGTGTTTTTCCATTTTGTTTATCTTCTCTATACTCCTTCCATTCTCGGCAGTATTCTTTGCCCTTCACTTCTGCCTCTTCATGGTGTAGAGATTCATCTCCTTAAATCTCTGCTCAAAAGCTGAAATCTTTCGTCACTGCCGCTGATTTTCTGATCTGGGTTTTCTTTATTTCCCCCCTTGGATCAAGTTTTTCCCAACCTTGCACCCCCTACAAAAGCATTCCGTTTTGCATCCGTTAACGCATTCAAGTATTAAACCCCAAAATCTGATTGTTGGTATCTTAATTGGATTTGGAGACGTGAGTTTGGAGTTGAAGATGCAAGTATTGGCAGTTTTGAGGGAGGTCTGCTTCAATACGTATGTTTTGTTTTGTTTTTTTTTTTTTTTTAAATCTCTCTTTGTTTGTTTTCTCTGTGGTTAATCATCAAAGCTATTGCTTTATCATAGTTTTTGTTAGATTCAATCTTTAACTGGTTTGATACCTTAATAGATATTGGGTTTCAATAAACTTAGATATGAAATATGAACTGTTTCTGTTTCTCAGTGCTCAAGAGTATTTCTCATTTGGTTGTAATTCTGGATTTGTTTTCAAAAATAAGATTTTATTGGGTGTTTATTTAGTTTAATGATTTTGGATGTTGGTGTTGTTATATACTGATTTAGGACATGTGACTAAGATTTTATTTCTTAAGCTGTTTGGATTTTTAGTATTTTGTTTGATTTGCCAATGGTTCTTGTTTCATTGAATGATTTTCAGGATTCATGTTCTGGTGCTTTCATATGGACAAGAGTAACAAGGCAGTTGTTTTTGTGATAGGTATTATTCTTTTTCCATTTTGTTTGTTTTTGCTTTAGTTTTTCTTGATTATAGTTATGATGAACTTCTATCAAGGATAATAAATATATCATTTTGACTGTAATTTCTTCCCTAGAATTCTTTAACTTGGCTAACTTATGGCTTAAAGCTATTTCAAATCTGTATTGTGTTCTGAAATACATTCAGTTGCTGAAGACAAGTAGGTCTCTGATGCTCTTTGTTTTTTTTTTTTTTTTTTTTTTTTTTGTAGAAATTTAGCTCAGTAAAGTTTTCGGTTTTGGAGAATGGGGAGAGGAAGAGGAAAGGGAAAGAAACAATTGCTTCGTGAAGATCTTGGAAGCGGTGAGGAAGAGAAGATACCGCCAGTTAGGAGAAGAGGAAGACCGATGAAACCGGTGAAGGATGATGTAGAGGAAGAAGAGGATGAAGCGGAGAAGGTTGTAGAAGACGAAGAGGATGAGGACAATACGAAAAGCTCGATATTGAGCAAAGATATTAAGAACCAAGCTTCTGAGAATGGAAAGAAGAGGAAACGGCCTTCACAAGTGAAGGAAAATGGTGATTTAGCGAAAGAGGAGAATGGCCTAGGTAGTAAAACGAGCTCCAATGAGTTGAAACGATCGGTTGGGTTTAGACAGAATGGGAGCCGAAGGAAAAATAAGCCTAGGCGAGCAGCTGAAGTTGGGGTTGAGTGCAGATGATCTTTCTGTTGGCTATTGATAGCTCAGTCTATGTTTGTTTATATTTGCTTCTCTATGTTCTTTCGACATACACTTTCAATTTTGGAAACTTCATTTAAAACATTCCGAAGCATTTATTTTTGGTGAATTTTTTTATTTTTTTTTTTGCCGTCTTTACCAGTTACTCTAGTTTTACTCATTTCTTGTGCATCCACTTCACAAGCATGCTCCAACCAACTTGTCGAGAGCATTAAACAAGCATCTATCATTGACGAGACATGCTTGATGGAGTTGCAGGTAACGAATAGAATCTCGTTTTCTTACTGAGATATAATGCACTTTGACTGTATGTATAATGAAGTTGCTTCCTTTCATGATTTTTTAAAAATGGTTTCTTGAAATATGGCTTTATATTCGATTTTCTCCTGAATTTCACGACTGAAATGGTTGCAGGGTGCTGCAATAGCCATTTCTGCCTGCCTTCATCTTGAATGCAAGTTGGTGTCCTTGAAAAAGTGTTTCTTTTGTGTATATATTTATGTAGATGCATTACAATATCCAGGTGAAAGTCTCTTTAGTCTGTCCACTCCTTGCAGATTTTTCATTAACATATACTAACCTGATTTGGCACAAGAGGAGCAACATCCCTTCACACAAGGTACACTACGGCACGTTTACTTCAATTCTCCTGTTTTTAACTTTCTATTTTCAAGTTGGAGAAGTGTACAAGTAAACGCATTTTGTATTTTCGTGTCTCCATTTTCCATTTCTTAAAAAAAAATGGTTAGTTGGAATAGCTTATGACTGGACAACTGTGTTTGGTCAGTGGAAATTAGAGCTTGCCAATCAGAGATGGAGAAGTTTTATGGTGATTAAAATCCCCAAGAATCTTTGACAATTAGTACTAAGACAAGCTTGCTTAAAAGCAATAGATACTTTGCTGTAGCCCTGCATCTGTTTGAACAAGAAGTTTGTTTTTTTTTTTGCCTGTACGAGTAGATCAGTTGATTCCTGGGTAGTAGATTGTGAGTAAGGATACAAGATCAAGTCTTGGTAGCCGCAGTATGACAGTTTCACCCAATGTGATGGGCACTACTGCACTAGGCATTGATCCTTCCACCTAATAGACTGTTGAGTCACCATGATTTACCTCTCCATTATCTTGTTGCACCTTGGGGCAAGGGGATTTTGGATAGTGTATTTGATGAATGATCTGGAGAAGGCAGAAAATTGGTAAGAAATAAGAGCATCAATCATTGGTTTGGTCCAAGTAACATAATTATTATACTTCTTCTTACCTATGTGTGAAGTTTGAGCCTTTAGCTTTAGAATTCAAAGTCACAACAAACATCTGTGCAGTGCAGTCCATTTGGAAGTTAGCATGCTCTTTTCAAGTAATCTGACTACATGTTCTTCCGGAACCTCCGACAAAAGTGAAGTTCTATTTAACGTGAAAAACATCACTTTTAGGTTTTATTCATGATTTAAAAAAAAAAAAAAAAAAAAGAACTCACCCATTGGAGGGATTATATCAGTATATAAGATTATTGACATTTAGAGGAACCAATTTCTAAGGCAAATTATGCTGTGGACCCAGGTCCACCTTGCAAGGTGGACTTGGGTCCAAAACTACGTCGTTTTGTCTTTTTTTTTTCTTTTTCTTTTTTTTTTTAAAAAAAAGATTAGTAAACATATTGATGAATATAGAGTTGTCCAAAAATGTATGAATGTAGAGGTTTCAAAGTGTGAATGTAGAGTATAGAAATCGTGAATGTAGATTTATGATTGTGTGAATGTAGAGTTGCCCAGAAATGTGTGAATGTGGAGGTTTCAAATTATGAATATGAAGTATAGAAATCGTGAATGTAGAGTTATGCATGTGTAAATCTATAATAGAGTTAAGAAGTTCTAGCAACTTGTAGCCCTGTAATGTGTGAATGTGGAGTTCTCAAGTTGTGAATATGGAGTATATAGGACCTGTGAATATAGAGTTTTGAATGTGTGAATGTATAATAGTGGTAATATAGTTACTAAACATATAATCATGTAATGTGTGAATGTGTAGTTTACAAAGTGTGAATGTATAGTATAGTGTATGTGAATGTAGACCCAGGTCCACCTTGCAAGGTGGACCTGGGTCCACGGCATAACAAAGAAGTCTTTTTTCATATTTATTTTTTCTCTGTGGCATAATTTGCATTCCTTTTTGGGCTCTTTGGGTTGCCAATGAAAATTGTTAGCCCAAAATAACATTTTTCTTCCCCAAATCCAAACACTCAAACCTTATTATTGCTTACTGCTTGCACCACAAATCTGGACTCCTAACAAATTAATCTGTCACTAAGAAAATTCCCAAATATCAATTGAATGAAGTTGACATTTGAATCTCTTATTTGGTTTGGGGAGTTTGGATTTGTCAAGTTTAAGAATGATAACTAAGTGGGGCTAAATATTTATTATATTCTTCGACAAGACAGATAAGAAGAGGGTCTTTCCGTTCCCGATGGGGATCGAAAGAAACTCCCTTATTCCCATTCTTCGAATTTTATCCCCATCTGTTTGGGTGTAGAATTCAATTCTTGTCAATGTTGAATGAAATTGACATTCCTAATCAAGTTTTTATTCTCAACAAGTGTTGGTGTTGTTAAACTTTGTATAAAAATACATGAAAAAAAAAAGAAGCATTGTGGCCTTACACAAATCTGGATCAACACTACCCAACAACATTTGTTGCTAGTAAACACCCGAAACCTATTTAAAAATGTGGGTATAATAATATTGTTTGATGCTTGGGTTCTAAGAATGAGTCAAAGCACATTAGTTGTACACAATCATAACAAAAGAAGATTAAAAGTGAAGGATGGAGGGGGTGGGGGGGACTGCAAATTTCTCTTTTTCCTACAACAATGGTAGTTGGTTGTTGATTAAAATAAACAAAGAGAAAGGGGCAACTGTTTCAGATGTTGCTTTTTATGATTAATTTAATTTAATTAAAAAGCATGCATGGCTTTTAGGTTGTGTTTGTTTTATGCAAAACGAGGGACAGTTTGGCAGGGGCAAATGTGGAAACATGGGACATTACCTTAAGAAGAATTGTCCTTTTATGCTTAAACAAACACTGATTATACCACTTTGGTCCCTCGGTTTATTCCACTTCCGGTCCTCAGTATCTGGTGGATTCTTGGAGGTTTTAATCTTTTTTTTTTTTTTTTTTTTCATTAAGAAAATGTTAATAACTGTTGTAAAATATGTTATTATGTTATGGCATATTAGTTTCGTATTTTAAATATTTATCATAATTATTCTACTCTTTTTATGAGTGAGATTTTTCATGCCTACTATATACAATAGGAGTTGATAGGATATATGCCCCGCGGTACATATTCACACTTGTTCGGATCTGACTCCGTGCGTAGAGAGGGACATTTACAGACCTCGTTGCGATTCGTCCTACCCGATTGGAACTCCGGAAGACAAGGCTCCTTCTTAGCTTAATGAGTCTATGCTCGAAGATCTTTATGCTCGGTCCCGACTTTACCGATCGGCTAGAGTTCCCTGAACCCGTATGGTAAGTACTAAAAGACAAATATATAGATAATAATGGTCAAACCAAACACGCTAGCTATAAGTCACTCAGATATTCCATCACATGTGGAAGCTGCTCCTTAGCTTCCAAGATCGTCGAGTGCATGAAGGACATGTGTCGTACATGCAGACTTTTCGGCATGTGTCTCTTCCAAGCTCTTATAAATACCACTTTGAATGTTGGAGGAGGGGACTTTTGGGAGCATTTTATCTCTAAAGTACTTATAAGTTTGGGACTCTCTGACTCTTGGTCCTAACTACCCAAGCTACTATACTCTAATTTCCACCCATATCATATACATGAGTGTATTTACCACATCAGGAGTGCAAATGAACTAGATACTTGCAAGCTTCTCAGTCAAAGCTTGATTATTCGAGTTCAATTTATATTAAATATGAACTCGAACTAACTTGTCAAGTAGTAATCAACTTTAACTCAAGCTTAAAAGTTATTGATACGTGACTCGGCAAGCTATTCAAGAGTTAGATATATTTTTATACAATTCAAACTCGAATCACTATAACTATTTTGAGGTTAAATTCGAGACAACTTAAGTTAGAACTTGATTTTGTTCGTTCTCACCCATACTAGAGAATGATTTCCACTACCAACAGTTACCAACCACTTTCTTAACCAATAAAAAAGTTTTT
The DNA here is from genome assembly GCF_003576645.1 of Ipomoea triloba. Taxonomy (NCBI): domain Eukaryota; kingdom Viridiplantae; phylum Streptophyta; class Magnoliopsida; order Solanales; family Convolvulaceae; genus Ipomoea; species Ipomoea triloba. The sequence continues at coordinate 2,023,676 of NC_044930.1, forward strand.
AACCAAAAAAAAAAAAAAAAAACTGTATACTGAGTTTGATTTATACTGAGATGTATGAAATTGATTCCGAACACTTTTTAAAGTTTGTAAATCATTGAAATACATTTCATGATTTATATCATTTACCAAAATTCGAGAATAAGTGAGAACTTATGGTATTTGTGCATGATTTAATTTTCTTTTATTTTTTGTTGTGAAAAAAAAAAAAAAAAAACTAACAAGAATTACTCGTATATATTATTGAGGTGGTTGTTATTATTATTGGTGTATTAAAGTAGCCACAGAAATTCAATTCCTGTCACTGATTTGACTCCACCCAATGACTGAACTGAAAGCCTCGCTTTTAATTTGATGATTATGTTTATGTTTGAATCAATTAAAGAGATCAAACTTAAAAAATTCAAAATTTGAAAACCAACCCACTTTCTTTCCAAGTCTCCTCTTCATATTTCTTTAGATTTACGGAAACCTGTTATTACTCGAACACACATTATATATGAATTTCGTCTGATGACTTTAGTCAATAAATGATCACAAATTAAGAAAGAGTAAAACAATCTAGACTGTTTATTGTTAACTGACTCAAATTAATTAGACCAAAAGATAATTGTCTGATTAAATTGGCTTGTGTTGCTCGCCCTCTTTCCTTCATGTTTCCGCCTAACTAGCTAGCTAGGGAAACACTGTCCTAAAACTGTACGGCTCCACCAAATCTTGGGCGCAGCCCCCGTGCCGGAAACAGTCGTCTGTTAGTTGTAAAGTAGTCCAATTATAGTTGAAACTAGCTAGGAGGCTCCCCGACACAAATGTCTCCCAGAACAAACGTTGTTGTTCTCTATCTTATCATTGGGCATACATTCGCCGCTACTACAAATGGCCAAACACAACACAGAGAAATCTAGGTCAGGTGGTTGGGTTTCAAGACATGGGTATTGCTGGCTTAATTAGTATAGCTAGCTTGCTGGACTCAACAACAATAGTCTAATCAAGATCATACTGGGAATGCTAGTTAGGTTTTCCCATGACAGGCACCAAATAAAGATGCATAACCTCAATAGTTTTTTTTTTTTAATTTTTAATTTTTTATGAGTTTTTGTAAGTGTGATTATGAAGAAGATATGAGAGGGAAGAGAGAGAGAAAAAAAAAAAACAAAGCTGATTTCAACAAAAAAAAATAAATAAAAATAAAAATTGAAATAGTGTCAGTAACGCGCCCGCTCCCGCTCCCGCTGGGCACAGTTGTGACTTGTGATAGCGACGTGTAGGTCCAAGCTCTGTTATGGTCCCACATTTCTGCAAAAAACTCCTTCTTTGTAGGAGGAGCTCATCCATTCTCTCTCTTCCACCTCACTCAAATTTTCTCAAAATCTTGTCCAAAATCCACTAATGTGGATGGCCGTGGCACACCAAAATCTATATCCTTGGATTAGGTAATCAATTCAACAAATTAAAAAATTAAAATAGAATCAATCAATTTGGTTGATCGTCTATGTTATTGTTGCCTTGTTGGTATTGATGTATAAGTACTTTGAATAATCTATAAACTTACTACGGCATTACTCATTTACTCTGCAGGGTTTAGTCCACTTACAAATAATTGAGGTAGTATGTGGCTAGTGTGTAGGATTAAGTTTCTATATATTGAGGAAATATATGAAATTAGCTTTGTTGTGGAAACCAAGTAGTTTGAAGAATGTATAAATTGTTGAGACGACAATGGTAGCCTTTAAGCTATTGAGGTAGCTTTGTGTCAATCCCCTTACGACACAAAAGAACTTATCAATCAATTGAACATGAAAGAAAAAGGTCGTTCGAATCGTGTGCAGTTGGTGTACAGTTCAATACCTTGTTATGAGCACCAATGTAAAGAAATTGATAATTGAATTTTATTGGCAGCTCGCATGATGTACAAACCAATTCCTAGTTATAACCATCAATATTTATACTAAGATATGAAAAAAATGGTGAGATTATCGAAGTTGGAGTACAACACTCTTTTTTTTGGTGAGACGGAGGGACCTTAAGGTCCTGAGAGTTGGAGTGCAACACTGCTACTCTTTATCACAAAGTCATTGCTGATAATTTTTTATTTTTTTTTTTGTGTCGAAAAAAATTCACAATTATTATAAATTGTATACAACGAGTTCGACTAGAAAAATATTGATAATAATTGAACTCATCATCTTTGAGCCTCCTTTCAAAGCACGTGGATGAATAGTTGATCTTATCTGATGCATTTAGGAGGTGACTTGATGGTGTCATGGTGCAGCCAGATTGTTAATTGCGATGAAAGAGAGGTGTTAATTAATGGCCACTACAGACCCTACATACAAGGGCTATTCATGAAAATGTATTCCCAATTAATTGCCCTTAAATACAGGATGGACTCCTTGCATTCATTACATTTTACAAAGTAACAAAAATATTAACCATAAGTGAGCTCTCCCTGTGAACCTGAGCTCGATTCTCACAAGTGACGATTCTTCCTGGGTCAGCTCCCGTGTCTCCTAAAGCGAACGGAGAAATATGTATATATTAACCGCACCTTAAAGAGGTTTAGAAACGAAAAATATTTTCAATTGTTTTTAAAATTTCTAACTGTTCACTTTTTTTTTTTTAAATTTAAATTTAAGTTAGTTTTAAAAGATAAAAGTTAGAATATTGTGTGACCCAAACAACACAGAGGATATTTTCATTATATGAGTGACTGAAAAAATATCTATATCCAAAATTTGTGAGATAAAGTAGAAGTTTGGGAATAATTGAAGCCCCCTCACATGATTGACTTTGATGGGCCGCAACACGTGGACCGTAGTTTTTCGGAGATTCAAACCCATGACCTTTGCATGGCTCTGATACCAAATTGAAGCATGTGCTCCATCTCAACTAAAAGCCTAAGCTGATAGTTGGACTGCACATTTATGTTTATATATTATATGCTCAACAGGAATAAGAAATTATAGTCAATGTAGTATTTTTCCTTTTATTATTGCAAAATAAGTCGACTCTTCGAGTTTAACCCTTTTTACAGCTGCATATAGAAGTGACTCCCAAAGGGGAATATGCGTATACCAATCAATGTTTTGTGAAGTAAAAATGAGTCATTAATGGAAAAGCAGAAGCGCTGAGAAAAAATCAGAATCACAATGACAGAACAGCTTTTATCTTCCTCAAAATCTATGGCAAAGATGCTTCACAGGTTTAACCCTTTTTTTTTTTTTGGTTCTATTTTTTTCAGATGGGAATAATTTATATTTTTAATAATTTTCACGTGCATCCACAGCGCTTTTAGCCGTTAAATAGATTATTACTCCAAATTGCGATTAATAATAAATAATAAATTTAAAAAAAGAAAGAAATTCCAACAATACTTTAAAAACATCAAAAAGAATGTCAAATTGTGACTCAGTTGTCTCGAAACTCAGAATTCATGGGACGACGAGGAAATCCTGTTTGGTTGACTAAGCACTTCTCTCTCTCACTACTTGGAGTTCAAATTATTCAATGTGAAATTTCATTTAGCCCCCTGAGGTTTTATAAACGTGTAAACTATACCCCATTTTTTAAAACACCAAACAACGAAAGTATATCCACAAACTTAATAAGAGCCAATAAAATTAAGTCCTAACAGGAATTAAAAAATATTAGTGTTTTTTTTTTTTTTTTT
>NC_044930.1:2031340-2057084 GCF_003576645.1 Ipomoea triloba
TTTTTTTTTTTTTTTTTTTTGTTGAAATGAAATGTTGGTGTAATTCTAGTTATTGAGATAAAATCAATTTTTTGATACAAGAAGGCAGAACAAAGATTAGTTATTAAGGAGTGTTTTGATTTGCTTAAAGTGTTGGGTGTTGGCTGCGAATCATATTGCTCATATTATTGTTAGAGCTTTTGATTCTCATATTGGTAAGAGGGTAAGAGGAGTAAAATCATGTATTTCCGTGATTTAGTTTTAATCTATAATCTCTTTTTCATCCACATTACTTTATAGGGATAAAAATGTAACAATATTACTTATTATATATTTTTCATCAAATAATAATAAGGGTTAATTTTAATTTTAATCTCTCAACTATTATAATTTTTTATGTTTATTTTTAGTAAATTTGATTAGGGATTTATTTGGGAGAACAATCAGAGCAATTGGGGTAATCCACTACTCAAATTGCTCTATGTATGATCACTGACATAAAGTGCAATTATGTTAAAATTTGATTAAGTTATTATAGTTGGATGGCATTCTATCTAACTTAGGGAAAATGGGTAGATCCCAAACATTTCATAAACCCTAGGGGGCTCAAATGAAATTGTCCGAATGATATTGTGTTAAATGGGATTATTATTAATAAATGGACCAACTATGAAAGTGTGGACTTTGAGTGGAATCATTACACTAATAAAATGTTTATAATAAAATGTTTAACATTTTTTGTGTATGATACATTATTTATTAGTATTAACAAAAGTTTACAACTAGGAAGGCCCAAACATTAATAGGCAAGTACAACAACAATTATTGTTTACTTAATGAATTATTTAAAGAGTTTAAACACCACACACACTATATTTTAAGTTAATTATATATTTTATCAACCAACTTTGTCAAAGACTCTAGTTTAGCTTATATCAACTTTCAAACTAATATTAAACATAACCTTGATGTTTGTGAGGTTACTTTTATAATTTTTTTTTTTTTGAAAATTATAACTCGAGTTAATTTTATAAGTTTCAATTCATCGACTATTATATTATATTCTTTTGATTTTTCACATAAAATTTGAGTAGATTAAATACATTACTTGAATCTTAGACTTAGTGATGTTGAGATTAAGCCCTGGTGTGTTTAGGCTAAGTAATTAGTTTAACAATTAAGAAAGATAACAATAATTTTTTTTCCAGTTGAATAAGGGTTCTCTTTATATTAATATTGCAATATGAGACTTATATTTGATAAGTGTTTTCGTTAATTTGAATGTCACCAGAGTAATGATATAGGATTCTAATCATACAAGCACCGGATTGACATTCTAGCAATTCGTCATGCGCTTATTGTATGTCTATTTTGTCGTTTTCCTGTCTTGGGTTAGACTATTGATGACATTTGTTGATTTGGGAAATAGTCTGATTCCTTTTACCATAACTCTAATAGTACCAAATTCAACAACTGATTATGATTAAAAGTGACAAGTTTTTAAAGTATATCAAATTTCATTAATTTTAAAACAGAAAACTACTCCATAACAGTTAAAAGTAAAATACGGAGTAGTAAAAAGATTGTAATAAAATTAACTGTTTCAAATTTGATAAGTTTCATGTACTTAAAGACAAAATATGTGAAACATATGTCATTATAAAAACACGATGTACCGTCCAGAGAAAATGATAAAAATAGTAACAAATGGTAAAACTTATCCCGGGACATGATGTTGATTTCACAGTTGCACTATTCAAATGACTTTCAAAATGTACTATGCTCATTTGGATTACAACTAAGTATAGTTGTACGTTTGTTAATTTAACGTTGTGATGTCCCACGGTTTCGGAGCTTTTATAGTTTGTACCATTTTATCAAATCTCACTTTTCGCCCAGATTGTGTACTGTAGCACATGGATTCTTTTGCACAAAAGCCAAGGGTAAAACTATTACGGAGTATTATTTTCCTTCCGTAAGTTTTACCCTACAAAATTCATTTGAAAACCTATACACAACCTAGATCAATATTCGATCACACTGATATTTAAATTTGAAATCTTATAGTAACAAAATCAATATTTCAACATAATTTGACACGTTTTGGTGTAAAAACTGATAAACATATTTAACTCAGTTTATTTAAATTGTGATGGAAGTAAGTAACAAATATTTAAATAAAGAAACGTCACAAAGGGAATGGGCGTGGGGCTGTGGTGTATTAATAATTGTTTAGACAGGGTCAATGTTTGTGGTCACAAGAGAGATATACCCACTTTAGATATAATCTTCACACTATTACTGTCGAGTTTAAAATATTGGCCTCTTTTACTAAATACTACATACTAAACTACTAGGGTAAGCTCTTGTGAGTGACTATAAATAGTTATCTAGGTTAGAGAATATTTGGGAAATGTCAATTAAGTCCCTAACATGTTAAATTGAGGCAAAGAAGCTCAGAAACCAGTAAATGACCTGCTATTGCAGGTCATTGGAAAATTCGGTCACGGGCGACGGCTCGCCATACTCCGGTGGAGTGGTTGCCTTCAATGGAGAAGGCGGAAGGCGACCAGAGTTCTAGTCGCCTTCCATGTTGATTTAATGAACAGAAATAAGTCTTTGAAAAAGAATAAATAAATAAAGAGACAAACATTCATTGGATTGCTCTAATGATTGAAAAATAGGCATAAATTTCATGGAGAAAGAAGAGATAAGTGTTCAAATTTTGTAAGTGCAAGCTTTCCACCAAGAATAAAGGGACAAAGAGAAAAGGGTTACTAAAACGACAGGTTACAGATTACCGAACCAAAAGAGGGGAGTTGTAAAGCTGACTAAACTCCCTAAAAGTAGTTAATTATATATATATATATATATATAAATTTTGAAATCTCTCTCTCTCTCTCTCTCTTTCTCTCTCTGTCTGTGTCTCTTTCTCTCTGATCCACTCCTCCATTATTTTGTGTGTTCAGAGTACTACACAAACCCCCAAGCTGGCATCATGGCCCATTCCTGTCACCTGTCTGCTTTTCTCCTCAACCCCCTACTGTAAAACCACAGTAGTACATACCACATACATACATACACGTAGTCGTTCCTCTTTCTCCTCACCTGATTGTTGCTTGCTTTTTCTTTCTCAGTATATGTATTAGGAAAATACTTGTAATAATGATTTCGCCCTTACTTATGCGCTGTTGAATGGGCTTCTGGGGACGTTTAAGATGGAACTGGGTTCAAGCTCTTCTTCTTCATCTTCTTCAGCTGGGAAAGCCTCTGATTCTTCGCTCAATATTGGGTTGAAGATTGGGCAGAAAGTGTACTTCAAGGATGTGGGCGGTGGGTCGTCGGCGGCGGGGGGAGGTGGTGGGAGTGCGCTGCCGCCGCCGTCGCCGGCGAAGAAAGGGCGGAGTGCGGTGGTGCAGGGCGGGCAGCCGCCGCGGTGCCAGGTGGAAGGCTGCAACACAGATCTGAGCGACGCCAAGGCGTACTATTCGCGGCATAAGGTGTGCGGGATGCACTCCAAGTCGCCGACCGTCATTGTCGCCGGACTTGAGCAGAGGTTCTGCCAGCAGTGCAGCAGGTTCGGTTTTTTGTTCTTTTCTTTCTTATTTTCCCCAAATAAATAAAAATCATCGTACAATATAATTTGTCATTTCTTTTCCCACGTTTGTGTACGCTGCTGGGCTTGTAGCCGTTGTGGGTACAAACGAAACCATTTAATTAGTAATAACAAAATTGTTTGTTGGGGTAGAGGAGTTGTTGTCCTTGTATGTTTGGTGATTTTGATAATGATTGGTTGCCATTAACACATATTTCCCCGTCCTCAGAGAGGCTGGGGAATGACTAATTGAAGCATTGGTCCCATCCCAATTAAAAGCCTCAGCTGATAGTTGTATTGCATATTTATGTTTATATATTATATGCTCAACATGGCTGAATGTCACCATGAAGCTGTTGGTGAAGATTTAAAAGGATGAGAATTGGCTTCTGGGGATGTCTGGAAATAAGTAAGAACTAAGAAGCCTCTAATGGCTTCAGCTTCTGCTATAGCAGCAGCAGGAAAAAGCGGGAGGTGATGTATAGACAATATTCTGTATTAGAAAGTGCCCGCGTTTATCTGAGGAGACTGATGAATATATGATATGTTAATTCTTCTGCGTAATGTTCTTATTCAGGAGAAACAGTTTTGTGTGGAGTAATGGGGGTTTTAGTATGACTGAGATGAACGAGGACATTAAGTAGTTGAATTTCCTGAATTATAAAGTAATGGTTTTGGTAGAAGAGCCCAAAATGACAATTTGTTGCTTGATAGATCCTTTGCTTTCTAAAATCGAGTTAAGCTGCATTCTGATTTCTGAAGCTATGTGAAGGCAAGCATTTAAATGTTTTGCTGAGCAAGTCAGTGTACTAATCACTGTAAAAATGTTATGTTAAATGCTAATTCAATAACCATTTGTTTGTGTATTGTTAGAGGAATTTACTTGCTGTCTGAACGATATTTATCCATTGTCTGTCAAATTCGTCCAACACTACTTTCCAATTGGTCTGTTTCCAGGTTCCATCAATTGCCGGAATTTGATCAGGGAAAAAGGAGCTGTCGAAGGCGCCTAGCTGGTCACAATGAGCGACGAAGGAAGCCCCCACCTGGAACTATGTTGCCGTCACGCTATCCTGGACTTTCTCCACCATTGTTGGGTGAGTTTGATGAGACTTTCTTGATATTATTTGTAGTCATAAACTTTTACTGTTTTCGATTGTGTATTCTACTTCTCTGCCTAAACTAAAGGTTTAGCAATCTGATGGCTGCAATTACAGATGGCAGCAGCAAAGGCAGTGGAAGTTTTCTGATGGACTTTGCTTCGTACCAAAATCCGGGTGGTAGGGATTCGTGGCCTAATACAAGGGCGTTTGGGCGAGCGTGGGACGGCCAAAACACTCCCCCGGGAAGGTTTCTTGAACAGCGATGGCAGGGCAGCTCGGAGGATCCCCCGCCCGAGCTCCTTCTTCAAGGTGCGCCTGCTGGGACTGCCTACACAGGTCCTAATGTTCCTTCAGGAGAATGTTTCGCTGGAGTCTCGTCCTCCACTCGTGCTCTCTCTCTTCTGTCAAATCAGCCCTGCTGGGGCTCTAGAAACCAGCAGCCACTGGCTCTCGGGGTTAACACCTTACTCGCCACTGATGGCACGCCCACGGTTCACCATTCTGCCTCCCAAGACGCTGCTGCCATCAACGAATTCTCCCACCACCCGCCATGGGGCTTCAAGGGAGGCCAAGCCACCGCCAGCTCAACCGAGATGCTTCCCGATCTGGGCTTAGGCAAGATTTCGCATCCTGCAGACAGTCACTTCTCTGGGGAGCTCGGGATGGCTCAGCAGACCGAAACTGGAAGGGAATACGTGGGACTGGAGCAGTCGAGGGGCTACGATTCTTCCATTCAGAATGTCCACTGGACTCTCTGATCTCAACATCTTCCCCATTCCCATAATTTCTATCAGCACGTAGGATGTTTTTTGTGTGGTGTAATATGTGCTCCTCTTAATTGGAGTTAGAACAGAAGATGACCGGATGTTTTTTGTGGTGTAATCTGTGCTCCTCTTAATTGGAGTTAGAACAGAAGATGATGACCTTTTGATTAGTGCCTTTGGTAGGGCTGCTAGGCAACTTTTGATCATGTAATGCTTGTGTTGAATACGCATAAGCCATGAATCATTGCTCTATCCTTTCTGGTTTCCAGTATTAACTCCTCAAGGTGTGATAGGAGAATGTTTATCTATGGTTTTATGGTCTTATATTGTCTCAACTATTAGGAGGATTTGCTAATTAGCTCTACTTGTGTTGCAGGACTTCATAGCTAATTAACTATCTATAGGAAATAACATGTTGCTCAATTAACTATGTTCTCACATGCCAAAACCCCGGTTGCACTCTCAGTAGAATTTTATGCTTCAGTAGGTTGAGAAAACAGAGTCAATAGTACTCAAAAAACTATGTTCATACATAAAGAAGTACCATGTTAACTCAAACACATGACCTTTCTTTTGGGAGAATCATTTTATGCCATTAAACCATAAGATTATTGGCTCAATATAAAGAAAAGAAAAATTGTATTTTTCGTCTCTAAGTTATATGATAATTGTAGAATTTGTCCCAAAGTGTTGGTCATACTCACTTTTCGTTCATAACTTATCGTTGATGTTGGACTTTTTTGTCTTTTTACTAATAAAATATTAGGGGTGAAAAGTGTAATGCCAATGATAACTTTGAACGAAAAATGAGCATGACCAACAATGACGAATTCTACAATTATATTATAACTTAGAAGAGTCAGAATAGTGTAATTTTCTCTTTAAGAAATAAAATAAGAGAGGACAAAAGGAAACTAGAAATCGCGGGAGACCAAAGGCACGTGTTTATAAACTGCCTAACCGTTTAGCAAGCTGACTTGGCTACTCACTCCCGCCCAGCAGTCTTCCTCTTCCTCCTCCGTATTTCTCCTACTGTAAAACCACCTCCATTGCAAGGACTCCATCTTCTTCTTCTTCCTTCTAGAACCCTGGTAAAACTCTATTCTCTGTACTCATACACTTCATATGCTATACAATTACATTCTGTGAATGAACGCGTATGTATATGCTTGTCTTTTCTCAATGCGTTTCTGTTGTAATTTGAACTTCTCGTCGATGATTATAGCCCCGGCATTGAAGAGGATTTGGTTTTTTCGCTCCAAATGTCTAAGAAGAGCAGATCGTTTTGCCTCAATTTCTCTGTGTTGGCTGTTCTGGCTTTTCTAGCATGTGCTCGCACGGATTATCTCGAAGGTATGTACCTGTTTGATTAATCTAATAATAAGAAGATTATTGATGAATTTCCGTGTTAATTGTGCATCTTGTTCAATTGTTACACTCGATTGTTAGTATGATGGAGTTCTTGAATGTTGACGATGATCATCGTCCTTTAGGATTTTGCAGGTTTTTTGTGGAATTCTGGAAATTGATTGTTGAAATTCTGAAACAGTGTTATAACCTGTAATGATAATTATTAGCAGAGTGTTTGAACTGATGACAGTGTATTTGCTTGCCAGTTCAAACTCTCAGAGATATGTACATAGCCCTGAACAGCCCGCCACAGCTCAATAGCTGGGAACTAGACGATGGTGACCCCTGTGAGGATATGTGGGTAGGAGTTACCTGTTTTGGATCATCAGTGATTCGCATGTATGGTGATATATATGATATAATAAATTCCTTCATTGCCATTTCTTTCTAGCTCTCGGAGCCAATGTTTAGATAATGCATCCATCATTTGCAGTGGACTTCGTGGTTTTAACCTTACTGGTACATTAGGCTTCCAGATAGCAAATCTTCAAAAATTGTCAGATCTGTAAGTTTAATCAGTACTGAAATATTTTGTCTGTCAATTTCTATATCATTTCATGGAGAACAATCTTGTGCTTATTAATTTGCTGTTTCTGGTTATTTAGGGACCTGAGCTCCAACAATATTCATGGTGAAATCCCATATGGCTTACCCCTAAATCTGATGCACTTGTAAGATAATGTCCTTGTTCATTCATAGTGTTGAATAACGCGAGTAAATTTGTTTGCATACTGTCAGCTTATGAGAACTAGTTAACCTTCTTACTATGGAAACTGCAGGACTTTGGCATGCAACCATTTCAGCCAGAGCATTCCTGATTCTTTGTCCAGCCTGAAATATCTTAGAAACCTGTAAGCAGATTTTATACTGGCTGTTAGTTTCTCTATGCTGGTGTCAATGAATTTTTGGAGTCCTGATCATTGCTTATTGCAGGAATCTGAGCCACAATGTATTATCTGGACCGATGGGAGATTTCTCGAGTGGCTTGGAGAATCTGAGAGAGATGTATACAGTCTTCTTTGTGTTGGTTTTGATTTGAATGCTAATTGTGTTCTGTCGAATAATTTCAAGGCTAACTAATCAGTAAATTGAACTATAATTTCTTATCCCAGGGATCTTTCACATAATAAACTCACTGGAGATTTACCTAGTTCATTTGGTGCCTTGACAAGACTGACATCTTTGTAAGTTTAATCTCTTTTCTATTCACAATTGCATGAACTGTTTCTCTCATATTGCATAATGCTAAACACCAAAGAGGTGATAATTGTAGGTTTCTGCAGAACAATTCACTCACCGGATCGGTCACTCTTCTGGCTGAGCTCCCACTGAGAGACCTGTGAGTTTCTCCATATCTGAAGCTTTGGCAATTTCGAAACGAGTTTGTTTGCTCACTTGTATATTTTTCCAGCAACATTGAAGATAACCACTTCAGTGGTGTGATCCCAGAAAATTTTCAAGGGATTACCAACTTATGGTAAGTTGTAGGCATCTCACTGTTTCTACATTTTTTCCCCTTTGTTCCCATTTTCCACTTAAGTTTTCTTCCCTGTCTTCACTCAGGATTGGAGGTAATAGGTTTGACAGAGAACAGGACTATCAACAGTGGAGTTTCCCTCCATATGTGTTGCCCAATTGGCAGAATATTAGTCCTTCACCAAGTTCAGACTCAAGTCTCAATGATACAAAGCATCCTTCTTCTCAGAAGGAAGGAGGGCACATGAAGAAAAGATCCAAAAGAATGAGCACTGGAGGAATAGCAGCTATAGTTGTTGACGTTGTAATCTGTTTAGTAATCTTGATTGTTGTGTGGATTGTTATATCTCCGAAAGAGATGCTTGAAAGCATAGATGGAAATCCAATTTCAGAGCATTCTGTTCCAATCAGTTCTATAATTCGAGGTTAGATATATATGGAGTAGTGTCAACATGAATATCAGATGATTAAATTGCTACTTCTGCATGCACTGTATCAAGCTGACTCATTTATATATGCCTGCATCTAACTAAGCATTCTTGTCTGCAGAATTTTCCACTACAACTGACTATGACAGCTTACAATCATCAAGAATGGGCTCTCCTGCAGAATCTCAACCAGTTTCTCCGTTGCAGTTACCACCTGTTCCCAGCAGAGCTCTGAACATGTCCACAAGAACAAGTTTTTCCAAGAAGAGCAAAGTCCCAATATGTGCAAAACATTATACCATTGCAGAGCTTGAATCAGCTACAGGAGGCTTCAGTCAAGAAAACCTTATTGGAAATGGATCACTTGGCTCCATTTACAGAGCACAGTTTCCCGATGGACAGGTACAGATTATAAGAACCTATTGCAGACAATCAGTGAGGCAAACTGTGAAATAATGCTGAAGTCCTCTTTATTTTTTGCAAGATGTGTATTGTGAAGCAAGTTTATGGGGTAGTGCTATCTCTCCATGGAGAACTATTCTTGGATGTGATTAGGACTGCATCGCGCCTGAGGCACCCCAACATCATCACACTGCTTGGCTACTCCATGGAGCTTGGCAACTGCTGCCTCCTTGTTTATGAGTATGTAAGAAACATGCCCCTCAATGATGCCTTGCACAATGTAGCACACATGACTTTGCCTTGGAACATTAGACTCCGCGTTGCAGTTGGTGTTGCCAGGGGTTTGAAGTAAGAACATAACATTAACATTCCTCAATTTACCCATCACTATCCCATCTGCACACTATCTTACATGTTCTTTGCAGACTGCAGTTCCCATTTATCCCTGACACTTCCTGTTTCACTTCAGCTACATGCATTCTTCCTGTGTGCCACCAATATCCCATTGCAACTTGACTGCTGCCAACATCTTTCTTGATGAGGATCTCAGACCTCGTATTTCAGATTGTGGCCTAGCAAACTTAAAAAGCCTGATCACACCAGCAGATGATATGCAAGGGAGTACTGAGAACACAAAGGATGATGTCTACGATTTTGGGGTGTTGCTCCTCGAGCTCCTAACCGGAAGGCAGCCTTTAAATAGGTCCATTACTAAAAGTTTAAATGGACAGTGAGACTATATATTATACGCTAACACGGGTTTTCTTTTCTGATGCAGTTCGAGACCAAATGCCAAGGAATCCCTGGTGCAGTGGTCTGTGCCCAGGCTTCATGACAACGTGTCGCTGTCAGAGATGGTTGATCCTCATATCCGGAACACAATTCCCGGCAAAAGTCTTTCTCATCTCGCAGACATTATCTTACTCTGTATTCAGGTACTGATTATGCCAAAATCCATGATTAAAAGATGCATATCAGCGGAGTAACTTGAAATTGTTTGTTGTTGGGATGATATACTGCAACAAATAAGCAGACTGAGGAGTTCAGGGCACCAATGAGCGAAGTGGTGGAGGCCCTGGTGGCTCTGGTGCAGAAATGTGGATCATCGAAAGGAAGTGAAGTAGCTGAACCATTTGGCCAATCGTTTCGTTCTGCGAACACCCACTTCGTTGCCTCACCCACGCAAAGCTACTACTCCATCTAAAATCACCCACCCCCATCCGGAAACTCGGCTCTGTAAATGCAGCGAAGTGATCCATTTCCAATAAGGTTTTCTCGACTGAAGCCGCCTGTAGCTGATTCAAGCTCTGCCATGGTATACAGTTTTGCACATATTGGGGTTTTGCTCTTCTTGGAAAAACTCGTTCTTCTGGACACGTTCACAGCTCTGCTGGGAAACCGCAATGGAGAAACTGGCTGAGGTTCTGCAGGAGAGCTAATTCTTGATGATTGTAAGTTGTCTTCTTGAGCTGCAGTGGAAAATTCTGCAGAAAAGAATGATCAGTTGGTTGCAGTAAAAATATATAAATGAGTGAGCTTGATAGGGTGCATGCAGAATTTTCCACTGCAGCTCAATAAGACAGCTTACAATCATCAAGAATTAGCTCTCCTGCAGAACCTCAGACTGTTCCCTGCAGAAACTGGCTCTATTTACTACTCCATCTAAAATCACCCCCAACATGCATATATACAGTTTACACTTCATTTTGTACATTAACTGTCTTGAACCAATGCTAATATGCTATACGGAAATACAGTGGCCGACAGCATTTTTCTTGAACTAATATATCTTTTTACACTAATTATTTTATTTATTTAATTAAATCAATGATTATAGTATACTAACAAACTCAGTAGAGGTTCCCCAAGCAACAAATAGACCACAAAATTGGTTTGAGTCAATCGGTTATAAGCAACCTAGGTAAGGTAATTTACTTCCTTGTGCTCATCTGCCGAGACCCTTCACTCTTCTATAGATTGATAGTCACAAAACAAAATTTATGCATTACACACTTTTAAGTAGTGGATGCAGGATTCCCCTCATCACTCAAAAACATACAGCTCAATAATAGAAAGTGAAAATAACATGAACAGTTTCGGACTAAATGTCAACGACATCGTCTAAACCTAGAAAAATCCCTAAATTGACCAGTTCAGGGTGCCCCCAATTCTGCTATTACGTGTTAATACGACGCCGTTTAAAACAACAAAGAAACTAATCCAAGTCGAATAATAATGGGCTTGATTGAAGCCCAACTATACTTGACCCGTTTTAGATTGTTAGTGGTAAGTCTTTTTTGGGCTTAGGCCTAATTCTCATCAACATTTCAACCTCCCTGAGCTTCCAATTTCTCTCTCTCACCGGCAACACAGATCAGTATCAGTTACCATTCCGTCAATCTCACCTGGTAAGCATATCTATACATCTGTTTCTAAGCTCATATCAGTCTGTATATATCTGTAATATGTATATTTATCTGCGATGATCTCCCTCATTCTCTGAGGGTTATGTAAAACGAAAGTTCGATTCTAGGTTTCGGAGTCAAAATACGTGGAGTTTCACTATCTAACTCGAAATTTTATCTTAATTATATTCTAAATGTTTGCATTTGCTTATGTACGTCCTCGTGTCGGTATGCTGTTCTCTAATTTCTTTTGAATTGGCGTTTTTCCTTTGTTAATTATCCTATTTCTTTTTGAAGTCGTGAGATTCCTGTAGTTAAAATAGGGATCGAATGTGTATTTAGATTTTATTTTGGATTTTTCTGTGAATTAGTTTTGATTTGTTTAAATGGTTGGAGTAATAATGCATAGTGCTCTATGCCCGTTAATGATGTCTCAAATAGCAAAATGGAAACACTTTAATTAATTCTGATATATATTAATTGCATTGCTATAGCTGTGAATGATATTTTGTTGCCTTGAGGATGTGATGATACACTTGGATTGCCTGAAAACAGAAAAAGGATGCCTGGTGGTTTATTTATTTCATAACTTTTTTTTTTTTGCAAAATGATTTCTGTGGAGTATATGTGGATGCCTTCATTAACCATCGTATCAGTCCTGGTATATCAAATCTTAGTTTAAGGGATTAGGAAATGCATACATTATAATCTTATCCCTATTTCTTGGGTATCTGGAGATCCTACTACAAACTGATACCTATTCCTTCTCAAAGTAAAATGGCGTCTGTCAGATGCCAAAGTAATCTTTTGGTTTAATTTACTTTGCTGTAGTGATTCCCATATGTTTAAGGTATTTTGGGAACATATTAATATATGTTATCAAGCATATCCGCATAGCAATGGTTATACTTTGCTGTAGTGATTCCCATATGTTTAAGGTATTTTGGGAACATGTTAATATATGTGATCAAGCATATCCGCATAGCGATGGTTTACATAAAATTGTCTCTTTTTAATCTTTCTCAGATAATTTTGACAAGTTGTTGTATGCATCTCTCCACATAAACTCTTTCTAAATGCAAAGACTAATTTTGTTTAATATGAGCTTATTGTTTATTTGTTTTTGTGTAAATGATTTTTATTTTGGTACATCTGATGGAGAGGTGAGATTTAAACCTAGGTCTAATGCTTGAATGGTGGTTTAGC
The DNA here is from genome assembly GCF_003576645.1 of Ipomoea triloba. Classification (NCBI taxonomy): domain Eukaryota; kingdom Viridiplantae; phylum Streptophyta; class Magnoliopsida; order Solanales; family Convolvulaceae; genus Ipomoea; species Ipomoea triloba. The sequence continues at coordinate 2,044,109 of NC_044930.1, forward strand.
CTACCACTAAGCTACCCCAAACCCTATTTTCATGTAAATGTCTGGTGTGTAAATTCAAGGCTTGGTACTAAGTGAGCTGTAGTTACTGAAAAAGTTAGAAAAACTTTAAAATAGTGTCCAAATTCATCTTAAGCTTACCATTTGAGGGTGAATTTCTTCAAAACTGTTTAGGTTTATGGCATTTTAAAAACTATTATTTTGTCCCACTCCTTTGTGGATTACTCCTGTTGATGTCCAATATTAATTGGTATTCACTCGGAATTAATTGGCCTATATGTTATAATTTCATGTATGAACTGTCTCTGTTTAATTATTGGCTGTATACACATCTGAGCTTTGCACTTCACCTTGCATCTTTTCTATTACCACATTAGGGACTCTGGTATACATCAGTGATCTTTACCCTCCCATTTGTCTTTTACAGAAGTCCTGCTTCCAAAACAGGTACAGTTATTGTGGTTTCTTGTTATTTGTTAAGCTATGGACTCCTCAGAGCTCAGATACTACGAGGATGATGATACTCCAATGATGAAAACAATAAAAGGTGCAGCCACCGGTCTAGCTGCTGGTTCTCTTTGGGGTACTATTGTTGCTACTTGGTATGATGTGCCTCGTGTTGAGAGAAGTGTTGCACTTCCTGGCTTGGTTCGAGCACTGAAGATGATGGGTAATTATGGGATGACATTTGCTGCCATTGGTGGAGTGTATATTGGTGTAGAGCAGCTGATGCAGAATTATCGTATGAAAAGGGACTTTATTAATGGTGCTGTTGGTGGATTTGCAGCCGGTGCTTCTGTGCTTGGTTATAAAGGTGATTCAATCTCCCCTAAGGATTAATTCTGCATCTTATTCTTTAGAGATATTAGCTGTTAGTATCGTGTGGCATTTGATAGGAGTTTCATTTGCATATAAAGAACTTTTGCTTCATACATTTGTGCGGTAAATTGCACTTTTGGTCCCTCAACTGTTAACCGTTATTAAAGTTACTCTCAATTTTTTGAAATGGAAGCTGACTAATTTACACCTCAAAGTACTAAATTTAGAACATGATAAAACAATTGAGGACCTTTGACTGATTTCGAAAATGAGTAACTATATTGCATAATGGCCAAGAATTTAGGGACCAAAACTGAGAGTATACATACAATTGTGATGAACTTGGTGAATTTCCTCATGGATCTAAACTAACCAGCTCACCCCGAGTTGTCCACTGTACATGGTATTTTTGTTCAGTGTGTGGTATCCCTCGGTGACTTCCTATATGCACATTCTTTACCAATTACTAATAGAAGTTCACTGTCTGCTGTCCATCTTATTAGCTGATGGTTCATAGATGAAAGACAATGTTTTTGTCAATAAACTATCTGTGTTCTTTTAAAAGCAGAGTGTATGATCTGTTTTGGATGTGTTTATATTATCCACAGCATTTGCATTTTTGCTGCACAATTTTTCCTTTATCATTTGTTGTGAAGGTCTTAAGTTATATGTTGCTCACCGTATTCAGGTAAGAGCATTTCAACTGCTATCTCTGCTGGAGCGGCACTTGCAGTTACCTCAGCTTTAATTGACGCTGGAGGTCAGACCACAAGGGTCGACAATGGAAAGGAGTACTATCCATACACAACCAAGAAAAAAGCCCACGCTGAGTAAGTTCTCCCTGACCGCTTCCTTTGGACAAAAATGGGAGCTTGCGGTGTTATTTTATAGACTTGCTGTGTGTTCTTTTTGGAAGCTGGAAAAAGTGTACTGTGAACCGCGTCTTCCAGTTTGATATTCCTAGTCAAAATAAATACGCAGTCATTTTTCAAATTTCAACTCTGAGAAACTTGTTCTCCGTAGGAGTAACTCGGAAAACCTCACAACAGGTGTTGTTGTTGAGGCATTCTCTGAAAGATTCAAGAAGATAATTCTACAAAGTTGTTCCTTTCAGATATGATGCTCCAGTCCTTAATGCGTTATAAAATCAAATCTATTGTATGTTGATAACACTGGACCATGCATTTTTTTTGGCTATTGCACCCTATACAGAATACAAATCATCCATCCAGCATATATATACACACACTATTTGGATACCGGATTTTCATGTTCACTTGAATTCTCTCGTGATGGATATTATTTTTATCTATCCAAGGCACATTTTAAACTTGATTAGGATTAAACAGGGCTGATTTTAAACTTGATTATGATTAAACAAGGCTAATGACCTTGTGGTTTAGTGGCACAAAATAATTTTTCTATAGGTCATGGATTCAAGCCCCAATGGGAGCAGGCTTCATAAAATGTTAATATTGAGTAATAAAAAACAAATCCTCAAGTACTTTTGAGTAATAAATATTAATATTGTAAATTCTCATTTAAAAGGTACTTTTTTTATAGACATTCTAAATTCCCAATATAGTAAAAGAAAAACATTTTTAATAGAGGGAATATTTTTAAATTCAAAACAGTATAATGACAATGGCAAATTTATGAACATCTCTATACTATCATAACTCAAGGAACATGGAGTTAAGATTTTATTAGATACAGGAAACATTACAGAAGGAAGACACAGACTGACAACAATGAAGCCAAGCATTTATAACAACACTTGACTAAACAGAGGTTGAGCACTAGCCACTTCTCTACTTGCCTTGGCTTTTCTCACCAGCACCAAACCTAATTCAAACATCCAAACTTTACCCAGCAGCCATACAAACAGAAGACAAGAGTGAAGAGCCAACTGACAAACTAAATACTCCGATGCGGAACTGACACAGAAATTTCATAAGAGAGACTACTTTCAAAGGAACTACACCAAGTTAGCAGATGCATGACTAAATATAATCTGTCTGCAAGATAGTTTCAAAGGGACAAAGCTTGTTTGCAACAGCTTGCAAACCCTAGCATCGCACTCTCGGCTGCCTCCACCACATTCAAAATTGACAAGGAGTGTGTGGCGACTTAAATTGGTGGTCAAAAGTATTATGCTCGACTTGCAAACCTCCTTTTGACCTCTTCAAAACGTCGAACAACAGTTCTATTCACCTTGTAGGCAGTAAAGTTGCCTGATATTTCCAGAAGCTGTTGTTCCAAAGGAAACAAAAATAATGTTATAATTAAGTATTCAGAAGCACTACATAAACAAAATTCGGTATAAACTTGTGTCTTCAACAAAGATGCAGAAGTGCAAACTATCAAGACGACCACTATTACCATATAACCAGTCTTTAAACAGCACATGGAGAGCGCTAGCCAATTCCCGTTTCCGGCTGTCTTCAAGCTCGGTTTCCCTCAAAATTTGCTTAACCTCCCCAAGATTCTTATGCTGAAAATTCAATGAGAAGAAACATGATTAAATGAAATAACGGAAATTTGACAATTTCAATAATGAAGTGAAAGATGATTAAGCTACAAAGTGCAAAGAACAAGGAAGCTTTTTATAGAGAAGAAATTTTTAGGATGCTCCTGGCAGAGAGATCGGTCAAGCACATACATTTTTATGCTGAGAAGCCATATAAGCATCTGGCAAGGGAAAAGGGTTATCTTTCGTGGAACCAGATTGTTGAGCTTCAAACCAATTAGGAACCTGCGAGAAGAGGAGTGTGTATCAAAATATAAAGAACTTAGCGCACAAGCACAGACAAAGAGCAGACTAAAAATAACCACTAAAATCTACAAAATTAAACTCTATATTAACTAACATAAAGTTAGAGCAAAATAAGCAAGCTCCCAACTCCCAAGGATGATTAGAGTATTGGTTACTATAAATTAAGCAGCAGTATTTAAAATTCACCAAAGGATGGATGAGTCAATCAAGAACAAATCATGCTTCCCAACTAGAAAGGAAAGACCTACCAAAAAGTAAGTAAATTGATCAGGGTCTAAACGGTTAGCAGACTCAGTTTGGACATCAGATACACCAGCAGGATGCGATAGTGAATCATGTGGATCAACCACTCCAAGTGCCACAGGTTCATCCCATCTGTTAATGGTAGGGTAGATACCAACTTGATTCATGTGCTCCTCTAACTGTGAGTAAACTGTGTTATAGGGAGCCACCTGATAAAAAAAACACAAAGACAAACAATAGGTTCAGACTGCAAATTTTCTTGTCAATCCATGAGAATCAGCTTGAACAAAATGATGCACGTATCAATAGGGTCAACTGATATGGTTGAAAGCATAAGTTCCATAATATCACAGAAATGCACTTTGCTTTTACTGTTTTATATGCTACAGTAATCTCAAAATATGAATATGATATCATATGTGGAAATCACTATAATACAGAATGGCATAACAACGCCCTCCTACATTTCATTTTCACTTATCAGGTAATGAATAGAATGAAGTCTAAAGAGAACTCAGACTTTCAAGTGAAGTTTTATGTACAAAAAAAAAAATAAAAAAATGGCATACCTGTAATTTATGGTTATCACCAACAATAAGGGGTTGTTGATTTACTCCTAAAAAGAATACACATTCACGACAATTGGCAATACAGATATGCTTGGCTGCTGCAATCACATGCACTCGTTCACAGTGTTCAACTCTGACTGCCTGAAAGATGTACTATTATTGAAGGCTTTAACCTGACAATGGCACATCTAAAATTCATCTAAAGAATTAAATGATACTATAGTATACAATAGCTTATTTGGTAAAACATAGGGAGCTTAAAATAATAGTTTATTTTGAAACGCTACTCAAAATAAACTAGTAGCCACTAACTTTTAAGTTTTTAGCTTAAAGCTAGGTATGCCAAACAGAGCCATATTAGCCCCCAAAAAACAGACATCTGAGCCTACAGTGACATGCATAATTGTAAAGTTCAAGCACCTTTTGGTGATTGTTAACAATAAATAGTATCATAACCAGAATTGGTAAGATATATGAAAATAATATTGCCATTGATGATCAAGAAGACAATGTCCCAAATTCTTAAAGCTACCTTGCCAACAGCACCAAGAACAATGGTTGCATCAGAGCATCCATAAACTGTTGCATATCTTAAAGGAGCCAGTATATAAATCACTGATTCATGGCAGTTCACAACCTGTCAAGAGAAAGGAAAGGAAAAAGGAAAGTAGAAGAAAAAGAAGTTAGCTTAACAGAATGCAATGTGGAACCAAGAAGAATAGAAGCCTGTTGAGATGATATGTTGTAGACGAATAGGGTCCAGGGGTTCAACTTCAACAGTGATGCACAACACCATGATTAATTGTGGAATCCAATCTGATTCATTTGTATCACAAATGGCTTATTCAAGATAATTTTTTGGCTAAGAGAGTAAAATTAATTTGAACTTACTTTTACAGAAGAGCCTTTAAGATCATTTGCGTGCCTTACATAAGATGATTTTGAAATCCCCTCAATAAAGCTAGGACCCCGGGAACTAGGTGTAGCCTTTGCTGGACTTGTAGAGACATCGGTCATTGGAATATCCTGATCAGAGGCATTGGTCAGGCCATTTTCCTTGGCAGATGCTCTCTCAGCAATACGTTCCAAAGCAGATGCAATATTTTGTAGAAGCCATTCGTGAACTTGGGCAGCAGGAACAGGAACAGCGGGCATGTCTGGATCAGAATTTGCAAAAAAGGGAGCATTTTGGCTCAATGGAGTTCTCTCAGATCCCTTTTCACCAAAATAGATTAGATAGCCAAGATGCTCAAATTTCTCCATTGACAAAACCTGGAATTAGTTGATAACATATCATTTCAACACATGGTATATCAGCCCATAATAATGGTTATCAATGTAAGCCCTAGAGTTCCAATACTGAACATCAATGAATCTTTCCTGTAAAACTTATCATTTCAGAACATAGCAGTGCAGTGACAAGAGTACGAAAATATCTTCTTTTTTCAGAACTGTACAATGTATTGTTAACCACAACATAAATAAAGTAAAAAATTCACAAACCAGTGATTCTTCTGCCTCTCCTTCAACTGAGTCAGCCAAAAGAGAGAGAATGTTGCCCACATGCTTCTGTAAATAGGATAACTGATGAGCCTCTTCATCAGATTGTGATGGCATGAACCTACGACTATTGCTGCGTACAAGCTGTAGTCATAAAAGTAAGGGCCCTGTTTAGTATTTATGTGGCAATCCCATATAATTACAGGTGCATCTACGAACAAGGGCAGCTAACTTCAATCTATGGTGAACTCATAAAATTAAAGATTCAATTAGGTATTTGTGCAGCAACACAATATGATTACAAGTGAATCTAGGAACTATCAAAGGTGAAAACACTAAGACTTGGAAAGGAACATACATATTCAACAAATTTTACAATAAAGTCATCCAAAACATGTGAAAAAGAACTTTGACTGTCAAAGGCCGAAAGCATGAAAATTTGTAGCCACATAAATCAGAAATTCATTTCATTCACCTGTCATAAGCAGTCTAATTATTTTATGACTGAGAGTTTCAGCTGCCAAAACTATAAGAGATTTTAACAAATTATTTTTCAAGTTCCCATAGTTAAGTTCCCCTAATGGAAAAGCTCTACGTGTGTGCAGGCGGAGGATTCAGGATTGAATAAGATGCTTTATAGCTTTGCCTAATAAAGCATTCTTTTGGGAGAATAATGAAAGAAGAGATTATGAATGTGACAGGAACCACTTTAGGAAGTATATTAGATCAGCAAGAGAGACAACAAATGGAAACCACAGCCTCTCAGCTCCATGTATTGGCATAATGGCAAAATGCATCCTAAAGCATAGAATTTGGGACTCCTTCATTAGTTATATATATGGAAGAATGCTATTAAAGCTACCAAATCATTAGAAGATTAGTCAAAATGCAAACTAAAATATTTCCTATTATAATCTTAACATTACAAAATTTTACAACAATCAGAATGCCCCTTCTTCATAGTTACAAAGATAACAATACACAAGATGCAAATGCAACATCCACATTAGAAAAATTCGTGTAAGTTGATTTCAGTTTTTAATTTTTCCCTAGTCAAAGAACAAAAGTTTCAAATAAAATGCAGAGCATTAGAATTATGAAAAACATAATTTCACCATCATATCTATCACTAAACAATACGGAGTAATTTTTTTGAACAAATCAAGGATGTTAAAGCTCCTTACCTGCAGTGGCGAAAGCGCAGATAAGAAACCATCGAACGCAGAAGTGGATGGCCAAACATCGGCGACTGCAGCGGAGTCCTTATGTCCCTTGGGAAGCAACCTCTTATAGCTCTGAATGTACAGAAACACCACCAAATCGAACACATTCACGCCGACGGAATCAACCTCGGCGGGATTGGCGGAGACGAGAGGATCCGATTCGGAGTGCAGGACGGCGGCAACGGTTTCGAGCACGAGGCGCGCGTGGTCAGGCGAGATCTGAAGCGTCTCCGAAATGGATTGCGAGTTAACACGGTGAGCAGACTCGGAAGAGAGCGATAAGAGCTTGTCCTTGATCGGACCTAGGGTTTGCGTGCCGTCGGTGAAGATGAGCTTCGGAATTGGGAGAAGGCCGTGCTCGAACGGCTCTCGCCGCGGATGGATGTAAATTGGCTGGCCGGTTCCGGCGGCGTACGGCATCGACGGCGACGGTGGTTCGGTAGCGTTCTCCATGGCTTCCTTGTAAATGTAGTGATCAAATCTTCAGAGCAGAGATAGATTAACTCTTCTTCGTCTCGCCTATTTCTCTTCTCTTTTTTCTTTTTCTTTTTCTTTTTCCTTTTTTTTTTTTACACAGAAAATGGGGTAATTATTTACTTTCATACGCAGTAAATTTAAACAACACAGGTTATTTATACCCAGTTGAAACGTTAGTAACAAGTTAGTTATTTAGTTAAACATCTCAATTTTAAAAAAAATATATATGAAAAATATAAATAAAGGAAAATCACATTTTTAATTCCTAAATTATATAAATGGTGGAAAATCAGTTCTTAAATTATTAATTCTGTAAAATTAGCTTTTTAATTTTCATTGTTTCCAAAAGGTTGAATCTTCGGCCCGACAGAACATCTTAGAAGGTAACTCAGCTAAATATAACATTTGCTTACTGTGTACCAGGAATTCAGGAAACTCCCTCACTTTAAGAGATTGCTTTTACAATGTCGTTGGTGAGACTTAATCCCGTTCATACCGTTCAATTTTCATCCAAATGATGTTTATAGTACTTTACACTCACATGATGGAAAGTATTTACTAATTGATAGGAAAATGTGCATACCCTAATTTGGCAAGGTGGTTTTAGTTATTTGCATGTTTTTTTTTTCCTCCTATACAACGATTTAGCCAATCCACTTCCTTCACAGCTTAAAAAAAAAAAAAAAAAAAAAAGAAGTGAAAAATAACTACAATTTGATAGTACTAAGGTAAGGTTTTCCCTTTGAACAACAAAATTGAGGTGAGGTTTTTTTTAATTAATTATTATTAAATATTTTTAGAGCATAGTGGGGTTTTTTTTTTTTTTCTTTGTGATTTTTGATGAGTTTTTAAAAATGTAAGTAGGAAAGAGAATATGAGAAGAAAAATATATATTAAAAAAAGGGGAAAAAAAAAGGAATTAAAAAAAACAAGGGAAAATGGCCCTTTTTCCCCCTATGTTATGTGCATATAGCACTTTTCCCCCCTGTGTTATTAAAGTGGCAGTTTTTCCCCCTGAAATGTTAAATTGACATTGTTACCCTTAACAATAATTATATCATTTATTTTTCTTCTCCAACAAATTATTATTTATATGTATGGATGATCATGATTCGTTTCGAACATAACCAAACACTGTAACAATCATATCGAAATAGTATGGACAGTTCTGGTTACGATTCAGAACCGAAAAATTTAAAATTAAATAATTGTTGAACCGTGAACCGGAACTTAACCACAGTCATATATAGTGAAAATAATCAAACACTTATTTTGATAAATCGGTACGGTTCGGTTCCAATTTCGATTTCAAACCGCCAATCTAAATTTATGTATTTATTTACTACGCATTTATTTTTATAATTTTATTTCTTATTTAAAAATAATCTAAATTTAACAATTATTTTATTTTATTTTTTCGGTTTTGAATCGTAACCGTAACCGTCTATACTATTTAAGTTCAATTGCTACAGTGTTCAATTAGGTTCGTATCGAACCGGATCTTCCATACATATTAGTAACAATTGATTGGAGAGGGCAAAAATGTCAATTTAACATTACAAGGGAGAAAACTACCACTTTTAAAATAACTGAGGGGGGGAAACTGCCACTTTAATAACACAGGGGGAAAAAGTGCTATAAGCATATAACATAGGGGGGAAAAGTGTCATTTTCCCAAAAAACAATTAAAACTGTTGCAAAGCAATCAAACTGCAAAGTTGAGCAGTCTGACTGCAATGCAAAGCAGTCACGCACCAGCTGGCGCGTGGGCGTGATGCGTGACCTATACGCAGAGACTTTTATCTCTTTGCTGACATTAAATGTAAATGTAGGGTCCATTAATAACTTCAACTTGTAGGGTTGAAAAACAAACAAAAAATTATGCCTCACATCTGTAAAAAACCAACTTTAGTTTTTTCTTCTGACATGATCCAACAAAAATCACATATAAGGATGCTCTTAGAGCAACCTCAACAAGGGTGTACGGACCACAAATAAGTAAATTAGTTTAGGTTGTTTATAACTAACCAGTCAAGACCGGGTCCACCATAAACCGCGTATAATGATATTAAATGAAATAGCAAACTGATAATATTATTAATTGCGGCGTGAGGCCCAACATAATACATACAAAGCTCAATAAGTATCGGCCCAAGAAATGATGACCAAGAATGAATTAATAGTAGAAGGACTAGCAAACAAATACAATACATAAAGAATTGAGAGACTAGTAAATAAATAGAATATAATAGCCAAGGACTAGCAAACAAATACAATAAATAAAGAATTGAGAAACTAATTAAAAAATAGAATAGAATAGCCTAATTAAGTTACGACCAAGATTTGAGCCCAATCATACCAACAAGGAGGAGAAAACCTAGACCACTAAGCTATCAGGTTGATCCTATCTTGATGGATGTCTTATATGGACCAAAGTACCAAACCCCCCTCCTCCCCCCCCTCTTTATATACTGCTGATGGATTCTCCTGCACCCTCTACGTGTGTGGCATCATGATGGCGTCAACTCCCACAGTTACATAACTCTATATTCACAATTAAAGAATTCTATATTCAACAGTATAACACTATTTTTAAACTCTATATTCACAAAAAAAATATATTATTAACTGAAGAAACAGTGCCACTAACAATAACATTATTCTAGACGCGCGTTTTGGACCTGGGTCCCCTAGCCCATAGCATAATTTCCTCTCCACAATAAAATTTGCCTTAAAAATAAGGAACAACTGTATGGTCACGGGCCTAACGGCCTGAGTTTTTTTATTTCTCTATCGGCCCATTTGCCTTGTTAGGAATGTGTGGGCCTAAAATTCCTCATTTCCACCTTACAATGGAACCACAGTTTTGCCATCTTGTCTATCGTCTCCATAATGGATGTAAAAAAAAAAAAAAGTGAATTGAGAGTTGTTGCAATGCCATTAATTGTTTCATAATGTAGAGTTGAAATTTTATTAAGGGTAGATATTGTCTCTCATTTTTATTATTATTATTTTATTTAGTGAGACTATGAGAGAGAAAAACATAGAACCAAAGAGTGTTCACTAAATAAATCATGTACTTGTGTAATAGTTCACAAACCACACAAGAGATGCAAACTACAATAGGAAAATTTTGTGTGATGAGATCGAGCTCGAGGGTAACATTTAACATTTTTTTATACGAACGGACGGATTAAGACTAAAAAAGTCACTTTAGAAAAAACTACAAGATGAATATATACATCAAATTATTAAGAGCATCAACCAACGAACGTTTTTTTTTTTTTTTAATTGGGCTTTTGTTTTGTTTTGCTTTTTAAAATAAAAATTGGATGAGTCTGAAGAGAGAATTGAGAGGAGAGAGAAGAACAAATTTGCAATGAGTGAATTTTTTACTGGATCCGCAAGGGGAGAAGAAAAAAAAAAAGATTGGTCTGCATTGCGCTCACCAAGCCAGTAGCACGGCCGCACGGGTGCATTTAAAGGTCATTTTTTGCACCTTTTTTTTTTTTTTTTTTTTTTTTTTTTTTGGTTTTGTTTTCTCCCATCACTTATATCTCACACTTGATAAGAAAAAACGTACTTGACAAAAAAATTTATTATTAAGGTTGCTATAAGGAATTAAATTTATACTAGATGTATAACTCATGCTCGTCGGATAATTTTTTATTTTTTATTTTTAAAAAAAATTAATGCGAGGAAGGATTCTTGAAAAGGAGTTAGTGTGAAACATGAAGCTAGGATAAGATTCTCTTTGGAATTTTGACAAAAAAGCAATTAAAACTCAATTTTAGTCAACCCCTCCCTTTGACAACTAAAGTAAAATCAATGCAATCAACAAATTAAAACACCAATATCTCAAGGTAAAAGGGTCACTTTAAAAAGTTAGCCAATATATGAGACTCATATAGTCATGGGAATAATGCTTCTTATCAACAATATATGAAATAATATTGACCGTGATTTTAGAATTATCAATCGACCTTAAAACAAATATTTTAATTTTTTTTTTTAAAAATGATACTTTGTAGTATTTTGGTAATTATTACAAACTCTATAGTGTCATTAGTACATGCATTAGGCAACGCTTCATGGTGCATTCGATTTGAGTGCATTTATATAGATCATAAGTGCATTATTAAATATTAGTAGATGCACTTTAAAACTTTGCTCAATGCATATTTAAAATTTACAATAATTATAAAATCGACACCACATTTTTTTCTTAATATTGAGTCATTGATATTAACAGGGAAAGTATATTATTTGAATATTAAAAATACATTATTTTATATAATATACATTCAGTACACAAAGAATATACTTTTAATATATTAAAAAGATATATATTATTATGGTTCATACAATACTGTGTAGATAGTCCACACAACACTATATAAACTATAGTCTACACAATACTATATAGATTATGATCCTCACAATAATTTGTCGTATAGTATAGAGTAGGTTGTGCCCACCGTAAAAGCCGACATATGCCTTTTTACTTTTTATCTCGGAGTTACGAGTTAAATAACAAGTGGGCTGAAAAGAATGTACTTAAAGCCTCTCCCAATTGGTTGTACATACCTAACTACCTTGTTTCAAAAAAATAAAAAACCTAACTACCTAAGCGACAAATTCATCCTGACAGTAATACAGAAAAGTAAAAAGTGTTTTAGCTGCCACATATGACTTTTAAGTTTTAAGGTAGGTTTTATTTATTTATTTTTATTTTTATTTTTTGAAAGATTTATTTTATTTTTTTAACGCAATAAATTTTTTCAGTTTACATCAAATTAATTTTAAATTCTCATAACTTGAGTTATTGGAGGAAGTAAATCACGACTCGATGGAGAGTCTCCCAGAGACTCTCATGTTCATTTTAAGTTGGATTTGAATCTTAGAGGGTCTCCCAAAGACTTAGCTTCTAAGTGACATTCGAATCCACACTGTCATTGGAATAAGGTTTTAAGATGATCGGTGGAGTCAACTGAGCTAGTCCCACAAGACAATTATTTTTAATGACTCAGATTTCTCAATTCACCAGACTATATCCAAGAATTTCTATGAACCAATTTTAAGGTCTATGAAGGAGGTAAATCTTGAATTATCGTAGTGATTTTAGAGTTCACTTTTTTGAGTACTATGACTCTGTTACAATGATCTGTTCATACTTACTTTCTCAACCTACTAAAACATAAAGAGTCAATATCGCTTCCATTGAGGCTCGAACCTACCCCTTCTATATGGCAGTGCAATCGGGTGTCACTAGGAATGTTTTAAAGGAGTGGGTCGAAAAGAATGGAGAAGTAATGGTACATGTGAAATGAATGCAGATGATTTGGGGGGGGGGGGGGGGGGGGGGGGGGGGG
>NC_044930.1:2057660-2074032 GCF_003576645.1 Ipomoea triloba
GGGGGGGGGGGGGGGGGGGGGGGGGGGGGGGGGGGGGGGGGTTGGGTTGGGTTGGGTTGTAACTGTTAGTCAAGCAGTAGCTAGAGAGGATGCAGCATGCCATGCCAGTTGAAACAGACTCCCCATAAGAAAAGCTGTACTCCCCCAGACAAAGATCAGCATTTTGCTATTTTTAGGACCAAGAAAATAAGAGAGGGGCCTCAGGTGTGGTCCCCACCATTTGGATTTGGGCTCTATGCATAGTAACTACTAACTAGTTTAGGTTGGGGTAAAATTATAATGTAGATAATGATCCATATTGTATGTACTTTGAGTGAAGCCCAATCCTAGTTAGTAAAGAATCACCAATAGATAAATTAATCGTAGTTGTCTATAGCTAAACGATTCAAATTAAAAAAACTAATAAATAACTCTCATCAAGAATCAAACTTAAAAACTTGTGATTATTAAATGAATATTAAATATTGATGAGTGTGTAGAACATGATGGCAAATTATACCATAGACCAATGTCTACTTTGCATTGTAGACTCTGGTTCAAAAATAACATTCAGATTCAGTATTTGTAGTTGACACATTCTGTACCTACCGCCGTTGACAATTTCTGTACATGTATCTATCATATTATGTGTCAACAATTATAAAAAAAAAATGTTAATTATAGATACAGAATGTGTTAGCTGTAAATATAGAATTTTTGTAACAGAGTTTATAATGCAATATGAACCCTGGTCCATGGTATAACAATTGAACATGACCTACGGTGTAATGATTGGGTTCTGAGGTGGAGTAATTATATTGTAGGTACAAAATATGTCAACGGTAATTATAAAATTTTTATATTAGAGTTTATAATGCAATATGAATCATGGTCCAATTGTATAACAATTGAACATGATCTACTGTGTAATGATTGGGTTGTGACTTGTGAGGTGGAGTAATTATTAAGGCTCATGTATAATGGTCCACAAAAAAGTGGGACCATCTCCCAAGGACCAAATTAAAGCTAAGGTGGTTTCCCTAACTTAAGATAAAGCTTTATCAGCCCCATGCACGTAGTACCTTAAAAACACACCAAAGCTCAATAAATGTTAGTTGTTTGTTTGTGTGTGAGAGAGAGTGAGTGTGATCTTCCTTCTTTCAAAAGATGCCATGCATGTTTTGCTCATTTTCCGTGCACAATTCATGACATTAGGGTTTTCTTCTCCCTCGAACAAAAAAAAAAAAAAAGTGACACTTCAACTTTATCAATTAAATCAAAAAATATATTTGATGATCTTTGAATTGACATCATATCATCAATAATTGATGATAATGATAAGATATATATATGTTATCAAACTTGTGCAATGAGGCTCAATCTAACAAGTAAGGAGAAATGAGAGGTTGTCAGGCTGAGATATTAAACTCGATCATACTAATTAATTAGAAAACGAATAGTGTACGGGTAGGAATAAGCAGATACACTCACTCCTTGAAATCATATAGACCTACCACTCCTACCAGTAACGAGCATTGGTTAGTCATGTTTTAGACTATGTACTAAACACACAATGACTGATTAAAAGTCAATTCCTTATATATTCATCGTGAATGGTACGTAGTATAAATACCTTCACATAGGAAGTCGATCAACTTTAACACATTAATTACCGAGGGAGTCCTACTTCTAGTATGAGATATAGGGCAAATTAAAGAGAGAACCTTTAGTGAGAGGCCAGGTAGTAAAAACGAGATATATACTAATTTGATCTAAATTGATTTCTAGCTCTGATCTCTTTCTTATCTTTCTATCCCCTTTCGTATACATCTCATTGTGACACTAAATATATTTATTTTCAATTGTCTTTATATTTGAAAAATGAAATTGCCTTTTTCCATATGCTATAGTCGACATTTTTACTAATGGATATATATCATAAAATTTATTATTATAATTAATTCTTTTATTGCTTGAATTAGTGTGTGCAAGTTATTATGGATCTCCATACCTTGAATGAAAGGCAAGCTAGGAGACACATATAGATGTTACTTGATCTTCTTATCCACCCACCCACCCCATTCCTTCCAACCTTATTAAATCTCAATAGGTTGTTTAGCATAACAAAATTTTCCTTTTATAGAAAAAGGATAGCCTAACATGGGGACTTGTAATTATACCTTTTCTTGGGATTGTCTCTACTCATCCCATGTTCTCTCAATATTAATGCAATTGCAACTCCTCACGCCTCCTTCATATATGCTTCCTAGCTAGCTACCACATTCAATATACATTTAAAATATATAGAGAATGGGCCAAAAAAAGCCCTCCAATTACTAGCAATAGTGAAATTAGATTACTAAATTTAAAAAGAAAAATAAATTAAACCCTAATGAACTTTCATTAAGTTACCATCAAGTAACTTGTTGATTAAATGCGACCAAAATGCACCAATTGTGTTAGGAAACACACAACAATGAAATGCACCAACGCACTACACATACAAAAAAAGAAAAGAAAAGCACCATAATATACCTCATCACACCTAATGGTGCGTTTTCGAACACGGGTGCATTTATATGTATGTAATGGTGCGTTTTGTGGTGAATGGTGCGTTTCTGAACATTATGTGGTGCATTTATATGTACCTAATGATGCGTTTTATGGTGATTTAGTGTACCTAACAATGCGTTTTTGTAGTGCATTTGTGCATTTCTTTATTGTGCGTTTCTTAACACTATTAGTGCGTTTTTTGCATACCTAATAATGCGGCCGCACGTTAAGTCTTGGCCACATGCATTTGAGTTGACATATATATATATATATATATATATATATATATATATATATATAGCTAGAGTAAGTAGTATATATGTAAGCACAAAAATAACATGTCTAACGTATGTATATATGTATTTCATTGTAGGCACTATACAATTACGTACGTCAAGTGAAGTCTATACGTAATACTAATTCATGATGCATATACTTGCAGCTTGCATGCGATGTCATCTACTATTTCAAGTACGGATTATTCGTCAAATTAAGTCTTTGTTGTCATATGAATGTGATATCATTCTTAATTGTTGTCAAATTAATGATCCCTCGCTTCGATAATACCATTAGGTTATAACGTACACACAATTAATACCTCACACATTTGAAATGTGTTTCTAATGCGATGTCATCTAATTATTTCTTCATAAATACATGTAAAACATGTTAGAAAGTATGTAGTTTGTGGAACTAGCCAGAGAAATACTTTGCATCAAGTGGCGTGGAAACAATTTTTTTGTTCAGAATAATATCAATATACCATCTAGGATTCTGAGTCAAATATGAGACAAAACGGCTAAGGCTCTGCAGATCTACCGTTCAAGAGACAACACAACAAGATATCAACTATGGCTGGAGATCAACATGACTTTCGTTTCCACTACTACAATGTTAGGTTTTTCGTAGTAGATTCTTTTTAGTATCGTTAGACTATATTTAGATCTAACACAAAGACCCTCTGGTATACTAGACCCAATAAAAAAAAAAATAAAAGAAAATATGGGCTGCAACGGATGAAAGTCACCATTTTTTACATCACCTACTGTAATCCGTTCACACTTATAAAGACTATATGATCAACGTGTTATCTCATTGGTTCGACAAACCACATATTTTCTAACAAAACATGGGCATATTGTAGCTAGCTAGACAATGATTATATTGTTCTGCAAATTAAACACAGTTAAATGCAATTATTTTCAAATTAAATAAAATGGTTAGCAGACAAAATGATTGGAGGTAGCTAGGTTACTAGCTACTCATACATACGTAGATTCGCTAAGGATGTCTCTAGATCATATGCATGAGTGAAGTCTATCATGATTATAATAATAATAATTAGATATATAGTACTAATAAAACTGATTAAGATAATAATAATTAATTTTGCGCATGCGTTTGACCTTGATTATCCGACGTTAATTACATTTACAGAGATCATCAGATGTATGGTAGTAATCTAGGTTGGTGAATTGATAGCTGCCTCCTGACTTCTTGACAATATTGTCGTTTTTAATGTCGTTTTTAAGCAACGACATATATAACTTTTAAATTTTGGTCTCATTTTATGATTATGATTGTTATTATTGTTAGTTGTTGTTAATGAGAATAAAATTGTGATAATTAATTAATCATATATACTCATTGCATTATTCCTTTTCATAATATATGAAAATGATAATAACATTTGATTCCATTCCTTTCATAAACTTCATTCCATTTTCACATACATATTGTGAGTTTGACATATATACAAGTTAAAATACATTTTGAATAATGATAATTTTCTTCTATTGTTTTACCTCTTGACGTGATAATAACACTCTTTAAATCATTTTGATACTTGACGACGAATACAGTAAGGAATCTTGATCAATAGGAAATGATTGAAAACCTAAGATATTTTAACTAGAATTACTGACTACCAATACAGGTCGTCGAAAAACTTGGTCGATTAGGTTTTCAAGAGTGTTAGTTCATGGGATTTTGACCACTAGTGATAAAAATCTAAATAACAACAACAATAACAATAATAATAAATATAACCATGATTGTCCAAAAAAGTTGTTTCTAGTGAAAGGCAAAGACCCAACTCTAACTCTAGTTGGATATCTACCCTTGATCCGGTAGAAATTAAAGGATCCTAAAACTCAATTTAACTGGTGTTTTCAAGGGTTTAACTCTAACTTTTAAAACCTTTTTTAATTGATGGTCGTCACAAAAAGTTTGAAAATTTTGTTATTTTTATATATTTTTTGTTGATTGAAAAAAGTGGTTTATTATTAATGAATTTTTAACAGTAAAATATAGAAAATTGTAACATTTATTGTAAACCACATCATTAAGTAAGATTTGGTAAAAATAATATTTTAATTTGAATGAGAAAAGAAAGCGAGAGAGATCAAGTGGAAGATTTAAGATTGCGTGTGCTTCCCTGTTATTGTCAATCTGACAGTGGGATTGCTGCATTTTTAGTTAAATTTGTTTGGTAAATACTTAGTTTTATCAGATTGCAACAAGCCAACAGCTCCAAACAAAGGTTTTTTATTTCCAATTCTTTTCACCAATTTTAATAAATAGGACAAACTTGAATAATTTTTTGGGTGACGAGAAAAATCACAATCACTACTAAAGACTATGTATTGAATAATTCTGTTTCAGTATGAATGACAATTAATCGGGATTAGGTTGGGGACGACTACATCCTGCACCACCCACCCACCATTATATTATATGTCATTCACCCGACCCGACTCCTAACGGGTGTGAACTTTATCAAAATCCACCATTATAAATCCTCACAGTTTATTATCTTATTAAAAATGTTAAAATTATAATAATATTTAAATTATTTACCCATAATAAAAATATAGAAATATAATAACTAAATTATACTAGTAATTTTTTTTAAAATAAATTTATTAGTTTAGAACTAAAAATACTAAAAAGTTGAATACAATTATAATTTTAAAAAAAAAAAAATAACTACATACTATGTACTTATTTTACTATATATATACACACACTCACGCACGCGTACACACATGGTGTGTTTGGTTGGATTTTATACGGGTTTTGTATATAAAACTCGCATTCAATACAACCCAACTCATTGCGGGCATAATTTTTTAAGGCATATCCCGACCAATCATTCACTATTACCCAAAAACTCGATTCACGCAGGAATAAAGAATAATAGATTCGGTTGGATATGCACAAAGCGAATTGAAATTTTTATTCTATACTTTATGTATAATAGTTCGCAAACCATACATAAGAAGTAAATTATATTAGGAAGATCAACAATGCGCCGAATTCGACCAAGAGGATATTGACAAGAATTATACTCGTGACCCTTTCATACGTGAATCATAATATACCATCCAGCCACTCCTTCAAGACAAACATATATGATATATGAACATGATGCGGTCGGAATAAGTCCAAGAAAGAGAATATGAAGCAAAGAATTCAAGTTCTTGAATTGGAATAGGCAAGTGGTTGACGGATGTAATCATAGACAGATTATTTGTCAAAACAAAAGAAAAATATATAAATAATGATGGGTAGCTCTGATTGAAAGGTTGGTGAAAACTAATAGTAGAAGGCATCAGGGTTGAATTTGGGGTAGCAGATATATAATGAATCTTATCGATACAATGAATCTGATTATGTTGTTGTTAAAAAACTCCGGTTATCAACGGCAAAGAATCTAACTAGGAAGTATGTAGGGGATAAGATAATACAAAACCTTATTAAACTTGTCAATGAAACAGTTAGCTTCCAACTTAAGCATTTTGTTTTGTTTTGTTTTTTTTTTTTTGGGGAGGGGGTGGACTGGGGTATATATATATATATATATATATATATATATTCTTATGAAAAACATTAGTATGCAATTAATAATTAATTCATTGTGACATTTAATTTTTACTTTTAATTTTCAACTTTGTTTGTTTCATCAGCAATTTTTTGTTGTTGCGCGGAGATCGAGTTTGTTGGTTCAATATTTCAATTACATAGTAAAAAAGAATATTTCAATCACATAGTAAAATTGATTAATTTACGGATGAAGAATATAAATTAAGTGTTTTAAAATCATGTAAAATGCTATTTTCATTATCATTAAATATTCAATCAAGTCCACAGCAATAAACATTTCTTGCACCCTTATCCTAAAGCTTCTTTGAATCTTTTTTTTTTTTTTAAATAATTTGAGTAATTATGTTAAACCAAGTTGAAATTAAGAAAGCACGACAAAGTATATGAAATTAAGGGTTTATTACAACTTGATTATAGAAGCGTGATCCTTCTCAACTTTGACCTAATCCCTTTCTAGAAAAATTCATTTGGTCAAATTTATTATTGAATTCAATATAACCCTCAAATAATGGTGAATTTTATTTTTTTTCTCAAGTAAATTATAGTTAATATAATGAATCCACATTGTTAATATAATTTTGGTGTAATTTTTTGGTTGATCAACGAAAATGATCCGTAATACTTAACAAGTTTGTCAATAATAACATTTAATTACACGTTAATTAATTAATTAATTAATACTTTGCTTAAATATAATAGATAACTATTTAAGTTTAAAACAATGAAATTAATTAAATTACTCAAGAATTGTTTAAAAAAAAAATACTCAAGAATTAATATGATGATTAAAATACTTCACACATGATTATTATTATCTACCGATTGACTTTTTTAACCATATTTATTAATTAGTAATTAAAAACAAGGGCTGCAGGTTACCCAATTTGAGTCTTGACTATATACATTCAAGCCAATTGTAACTGCTCTTTCAGGTCTATCTGAACATTTCCTTATTCTCCCTTGTGCTTGAATTGAAGAAAGAAAATTAAAGAAAAATAAAGTTTTTAGACTTTGACTTTATGAGAAAGAGGGATATTTTTTGTTTTGTTTTTTTTTTGTTTTTTGTTTTTTAATATAATAATAATAATAATAATTTGGGAGTATACTTCGGTTCCTAATCCCCTATCTTTTTGGGGCTATTAATTTATTATTATTGTTATAAATAAGAATTTTTAATTAATGCTCAATTTACTATTCAATGGAAGATAGGCAGATTGGGTAACCTAAATTTTGTGATGTAACAACTAATAATATTGGAAAATAATCGCAATTATTATTTTATGATGCTCTTATAGTTATATTAGCATCACTTAGTGGGGATGACTCTAGCTGGATTGGTCGAACAATTGACTTGTTAACCACAAGATTCCAAATTCGACTCTTCGTGAGAGCTTTCCATTGGCCTACCCTTCTTGGTAGTTAACCTCCACTGTCAACTAGTAATCGTGATGTATCGGTCAAATGCATATTTTAAAAGATACAAGTCAGATCCAATCCACTTTAATATTTAAATTAATACATTATAAATTTTAAGTCAAATTATAAGTTATACTTTTTGAATTATGATTTTATAATTATAACATTTTAATTTTATTACATATTTGTATAGTTGTTAAGCTATATAATGTTTACCGAGTATATGAGAAGTATAGACAGAATATAGTAAGAATAAATTTTTGTATATTAATGAATATTGCTTGTCCTTCTTCTCATGTATGAAGTCTCTTTATACAAGGGGATTGAGAGCGCTAAAAAAATAAAACTTCTAGACAATCTAATATTGGGAATCACTTGTTACATTAGGAATTGGAAGCCCCAATCCTACTACAAGTGAGTCCAATCTGACTACACTCTTAAGTTGTTTCGTATGCCTCATATTGGGAGTGCTTATTACATTTGGAATAGGAAGCCCCAATCCTACTACAAGTGGGCCTAATCCGACTATACTCCTAAGTTGTTTCGTATTGGATATTCTTCTTGGACTCTCTCGACCCAGTTACTTCTTGAGCTTATTATTCATGCTGCCTAATTATTGGGAGCACCGGTCTATCCAACTGCCTTGAGGGTGGTTCGATTGATCAACCTAGTATACCATCCATCAAATTTATACTAATACATAAAAATTATTGCAATTTTTACAATAATTACCACATGAGGAGAGGGGAATGCTTACCACGTGAAGCTGAAGCCTTGGCGGTCCGGAAAGCTTTGAGCTGGCTCATGCTGCATGGTTATGATAATTTTACCATTGAATCGGATGCCCAACAACTTGTCACTCAGCTTCATCACCAGAATCTGTCACCTTATGGTTTGCTAATCAGAGACATCACTACTAGTTTATCACTTTTTGAAAATGTTACTTTGTGTTTTGTTAAACGTTCTGTTAATGTTGTTGCTCATTTATTAGCTAGGGATGCTAGTCTGTCTAGGGGTAGCCGATTTTGGTTTGATACCGGTCCTCGTTTATTTTTCGTGCTTTATGTAATGACTTGATCGCTATATAATAGTTTTTTGTATGATTTAAAAAAATTATTGTAATTTAGTCAATATAAGTGTTGGACTCTTTATAAAAAATTGGGATCAATTTTACCTTATATCTAAAAGAAATTTATATAACTACAATCTAGCCTACAAGTTTAAATAAAAAATAATAAATAATAATTAAAAAGGATATAAAAGTATTGTGGGCATAGATTGACTCAACTCGAATTACATTGAGGGTAGTGCATGTAGGCCTAGCCTACATTATCTTCTCTATTGCCAACTATCTTAAGTTGGTAGGTTATTAGGATTATAATTCCATTATATATATATATATATATGATTGAGCTGCGGAACATGAAACTATTACTTTAAGGTGTGCATCTAAAAGAAAATTACACTACGAATCAAATAAAATATTAATAAAAATTAAACTTATCATAATCTTTTAATACAAAATTAATTATATACCACCTACTGGATTCCCTTTTAATTTGTGGTCGCTACCATCATGTACTCTCGCTCTTGCCAAAAACACCATTCATTAACACAAGATATAAGTCAATGAATATCATTGACTTGTGTGGAGTTGTTAAGCCTCACTACTCCGGCCTGTAACAAATGCACGTTACATCATGAGGTAAATAGTATAAAGTCATATATGAAAATATGTGGTTATAAGTTCTCTTATAGATCATTGGCTTTTGTTGTATAAATTGGTAAATTATTGGCAATTCAGGTTGATTTACCTTCTTGTGATTTTTTACTATATATAATTACGCGACGGAATTTATCCAGTACACACCTTTGAATAGTAGTTGTGAGTTTCTTTCGTCACTAAATATGAGTAAAATGTAGCACTTGTGTGTGTGTGTGTGTGTGTATTTGCATTGACATGGGAACATCATCCCACATAAAAAACTATGGACAAATTTAGATTCTCTATTTAGCGAGATTCTACGATGCACACGATGTTGTGTATGATTGCACACAGGCGCCTAGAGCACAACACAACATTGTGTATGATTGCACACAGGCGCCTAGAGCACAACACAACACCCTATTCTATTGCACACAGGCGCCTAGAGCACAACACAACACCCTATTCTATTGTTGTCTGCTCCCAAATTAAAGCACCAAATTTAGATTCTCTATTTAGCGAGATTCTTGTGTATGATTGCACACAGGCGCCTAGAGCACAACACAACATTGTGTATGATTGCACACAGGCGCCTAGAGCACAACACAACACCCTATTCTATTGCACACAGGCGCCTAGAGCACAACACAACACCCTATTCTATTGTTGTCTGCTCCCAAATTAAAGCACCAAATTTAGATTCTCTATTTAGCGAGATTCTAGGGTGTTGATTTTTCTGATTCCTTATTTTCAATTCTATGATTAAGATTTATCCTTTGTTTTGTTTTGTTTTGTTTTTTGTTTTTGTTTTTTTTTGTTTGTTTGTTTGTTTTTTTTTTTTTTTTAATGTGAGAGGGTGCTTTCATGGGAGTGTATGCATAATGTGTGTGTGTCTGTGTGTCTATCATTTTACATGAAACTTTGTACTTCTTTCGTCCCAATTTATGTGTTTTTGGTTTGGTTAACGATACTTGATTGAAGTTATTTTTAATTTAACTTTTAATAATGTTAAATTTAGTATTAGTATATAAAATTTATATATTTAGAAACTCCACTAAAGTATTATTAAATATAAAATATCAAATTTAAAAAATAATTAAAAATACGTAAGAAAATAAACCATGAAAGAAAGAGTTGATTTGACCGATGAATAGTAAATATGTCAAGTAAAATTGGAGAAAGGGTGTAATGTTTATTTGTGATTCATATGTAAATTTAATAGACTAACTAGCTTAGATAGATTAGAAGCCTGCATTTTAAAAATTGATAATTTGGACCATAGTAGACACATGCATTCATAGAAGATTTTGTTGTTATACCTAATCCAAATAATTTGTTTTCTTCATTAAATTTAATTCCACAAAAGCCTCTTTTGAAGAGAGAGGTTGAAGTGAGGCTAGAGGCCTAGGAAAGAACAATCTCAATTTTATTTATATTGGGTGAAGGTTTAAAAAGTCGAGTTTAACATCTTATTATCACAATATAAAAGTAATTACTACTTAGATTTCTAATAAGATGAGAATCAACTTTAATCTACGAATTGTGAACTTGTGAAGGTTTGCACTGCAACTATTACATGATTGCACTGTTACGGTTATTTTACAGTGCAATCATGTAGTAAGTGTGGTGCAATTCTTCACAAGTTCGCAAGTTAAGTTTGGTTCTCACCTGATTATGAACCTTACTACCTAAATATAAATAAATAAAATTACACATTAGTTATTATTTATTGACTTGGCGTAGTGATAAGTGTTTTATTCTAATACTTTATTTTTTTTATTTTTAAAACAATAATCAACTATATTTAAATTTACATTTTAGATTCTAATAATTTATTTAATTTTTAAAAAAATGATGAATATATGTTTCTTCCTCCACTAGCTAATCTGCTTTGCTTATTTTAAACCTAAAAAAATTTCATGATAATGACGGTTGAAATTTAAAAATATTATTGCTATTAATTTATAACAATTAATTATAAAATAATTGCTCATACATAGCCTAGTGTTGTTGCAGTGCCATAAAGTTATTTGCTTTCATTTCCTTTTATAGTAATTAATTCATTTAGGTCAATTGATATAATATATGCATTATATTATATTGTGTGAATCTCATCCAATAAAATTTATATTATATATTAGTAAATTATAATAAGATTAATTATTAATTGTTAATTAATTAAGGGCAGACAATATAGCACAAGTGTCGATTTCATTATATTAATTTTGTGGCTGCGCATGACATGTCGACCATGGTAGATTAATATTAATGATGGCGTTTACCTTCAAATTTTCAACTTTAGAATTAATATTTATTTTTTTTAACATACAACACGAGTATCCATTGTTATACCATGGACCAGGGTTCAAATTGCATTGTAAATCTTAATACAATTTTTTTTATCTTTAGTTAACACATTTTGTACCTACAGTTAATAGTTTCTTACGTATAAACAAATAACTTGATAATTGCTGACACATAATATGAAAAAGCTATAAGTACAGTAATTGTAAAGTGTCAATTACAAGTACAGAATGTATCAACTACAAATACAAAATCTGAAGATTATTATTTTGATAAAATTTAAAGATTCATTTTAATCTTCCAATTTTAAACATGATTAACTTAAGGCTGTTGAGTACATTTTGACTTGTTACTTTCTTATATCAATTTACATTAAAAAAAAAAAAAAAGAGTATATAACATATTATAATTTTCTTTATCATAGTTGATAAATATTTTTGCCGCAATACTTTACACCTTATAGCGTTATAATAATCGTGACAAATTACCCTTCAAAGACACAATTAGACATTTTCTTGATTGCTTCTAGCTAGTCAGATACAAACCATGATTAATTGATTAAAGATTGTGACCTCGAAACTCAACCTAATTACTTAGGCCTTGATGTTTATATTTACTTTCTTTTTTCACATTAAAAACGAGATCACTAAATTTTGTAATGAATTTACACGTTAAAAGAATTAACGATGACTTGTGGTCTAAATAAAAAGAGTGACAATTTTCTTAAATAAATCTTAAGTAGATTTTCTAATTAAATAAAGATTGGCAAACAATTTACTTGAAATTACAATAGTTCCAGCATGATTATTGAATTATTAGAAATCAGAATATAGCAGTAGAACAAAAAGGCATGAGTCTAGTAAAAATGGTTTGAATCGTTTCAAATCTTTCTGTATACAACAACGATTTTGAAAGAATATTCTCGGCTGAATACTAATCGAAGCGGGATTAATCCAACATATTAATTTACCACCTTTAATTAAAGTCCAAAGCTTATTATTTTTCACATTGCAAATATGTGTTTTTATCACCCTAAAAATAGAATAATTAAGATTATTATCGCCACACCATACTATTGTGATCCGCAGCTGGCATGCAGGCCGGTAACTATTGCTCTCGGAGTTGTTGAACCGGGCAGTTAAAATAACGCGAGAAAGGTGGGGGACCGGTTTGGCGTGGCCCCACAATCGGAGTAAATTAAAATAATGTAAAAAAAAAAAAAAAAAAAAATCAACAGGCCAACAGCATAATTACATAATTAAAAATAATACTCCGTAATTAGTAGTAAATCTCAGTTAAGGGTCCCACCGCTCAACTCCCAGTGAAGATGACGGGAGCTCGGAAACTGTATCGGCACGTGTCCTCCGGCGAGCATTTCGCTCGTTTGGTCACCGGACAAAACTGCCCCGGATCTGCCGGTAACGGCTTCCGACCCGCAGGACCCGGATGATTTGAGTGTTCGTTGCCGGACCTCACAACCGCCGTGAGTTGACCCTAAAATAGTATACGAATTATGAACCCACTTTAATTTATTATAATTTAAAACAAAAAAAAAATGTCAAAGACTTTATAGTCAAGGCTCTCTCGTGTAAGGGTGTTATTTCCTATATATTTCTACCAATGTTTCTGTAAAATAATCGAAGTGTTCTCCTTTGTTCTAGTGACCGACTAGCTAGGATCTTCAATTCGTTCTTGTTGGTTTTCATTATTTATTTATCTTATACAAATAAATTTTGGTTTCTACACATATTGTTGATATGATCATTGAAGTTCGTGAGCTAATTAATATAAGTGTTGATTTCTCGATATAAAAATACTTGATCCTCCACACTTTTTTTTTCTCATGATGTGTGTTTCCGTTTGTTGCGTCTATAAATTGACGGACTCCACAATTAATTAGAAAATAAATTCAGTACTCAAAAAAATAATATCTTGTAATGAGGGACGGATTGGAAGGAAAAAAAAAAAAAGAAGAAGAGGTACATCATGCAATTACTTATTATACCATCAATTTCATACTATGTATATGTAACTCTTTTATAATTTTATAAATTTAATTTTATATTTTTCGGGTACTTCCTGTGATTTTCATTATCTATTAATTTTCTAGACATGAACGGCGAGGGACTCATAGGTTTGGAGGTTAAACTTATAAATTTAATTTTATACCCTTTTTAAAAAAAATATTAATAGTAATTTGAATTCAGTATGATTATTTAAATTCAAATAATATAATTGGATGAATAAATTAGGTTGGTGAATGCATGCATGCATTTGTTTATGATGAAGTATAAGGTTCTATTGTTCTATTGTTCTAAGTTCAAGCTTGCTTTAGTCATGATTTTCATGGATGCTAGACAAAATATGAATTTCAATTCCAACCTTTTATTTTTTTGGTATACTTAATTTCAAAATAAATGGAAATTAGCGAATTTTATAAATATATTTATTTTAAATAAAAATTAATAGTAAGAGACCACACGTAACTTAATTATATATATTAGAAAAAATACGCACCTTCTAATACTTTTCGTGACGCTAACAAATATGCTAATTAATTGGTCAATTAGATAATATCATCATTAAGTTTATACGTGTGAGTCAAACTTTATCGCGGTCAATACGTTTCAAGAATTCAGTACCTTTACCTGTCTTTAAGGCGAGAATAGAGGGTGAGACTCTAAGCCTTTTGCTTGTCGTTTCCCTTTTTGATATACAAACAAACAACAATCTAATTACCAAGTAGAATAAAGTGTGGATATATAATTATATGAATTGATTAAATTAATTGAATGAAATTAAACAAAATTATTGAAATTTTAATTGAAACAAATATATAGAAAATTTGATAAGAGGACATAATATAGGTGTAAATCCAATACTTTTGGTTGTAAATAATCATAGCGGTGTTAGTCTAACAATTGATTGACTAGGTAATCACAAAAGAGTTAGTTGCCTATTAGCTATGGTTTTTTTATTTTTATTTTTATTTTTTTATTTTTAAATTTAATATCAAATCAACATTTGTGGTGGATCAATCCATAACATAACTTGATTCTCTATGGCAGTCGTTATATATTTTAAAATTTTAATGTTGATTTTTTTTTTTACTCAAGTCACTAATTTTCTTGGAATATCAATTTTATGAATAAATTCAATATAATTATTAATTGCGGACGAGAAATACAAGTTGGTCGGTAATTTTTGTGGATAAAAGCATGTTTTATATATAATAAATCAACATAGAAGTGTATGTTGTAACATCCATCAAAATCATAGGCGTATTATTAATGATTAATCCATTTGTCTGCATTGAAACTAGGGCGGTTAATGTATCAATTCAACTAATTAGTTGATTTACTTTTTTTTTTTTGTGGTAATTAGTTGATTTACTTCTTTCTAAATTAAAATGATAAATAATTCTAATGATGAGTAATTCTACTGACAAAGCACTTTTGAAAGAAAGAAAGAAAAAAAAAAAAAAGAAGAGGGAGAGAGAGAGAGGAAGAGTTGATTTGCAATTTTAATAGTATCAACAAAAATTGATTAGGCTCTTCTAATCTTCTATGGGTTCACCTCCCCTTTTGATTATAAATAAATTATATACACACACAAATTTCAAATTTATTTTTAATATTTATGAAAATGACCCCACCACTTTTTTACTTGATTTCTATCCATCAGATCTTACAGATCGACGGTTTTGATTTGTCCAACATTTATGTTCTGTTCAACAAATATGCCAATTCTGATTGGATGTGGTTCGAACGTAAGATATTCCTTATGGAAATCAATGAGTAAGTTAATTAATAATAATTAATAGTTAATGGAATATTCCGTTACTAAAATTAGGGTACATAATTAAGGTGATAAAATAATATAATAGAGGATAAAGTAGAAAAATTTTTAAAAAAATACGAAAATCATAATAATCTGAACCATTCATTTCATCAAATAATTTGACGGACATTTTTTAATTTCCGTTATAGATATAATTTTATTGGCCTTTATATGTTTATGTGCTCGTTCAGGGGAGAACAAGCACTTAAGAGAGGATTGAGAACTAATCACAGTCGCCCATCGACCAAATATAATGGATCATATATAATTTTAAAAAAGAATAATAGTGCAAGTAATTTCAATGGTGCACATAACGTGCAAATTTATATAGAAGGTGCCTGTTAGCAACTTCAAAATTTCAATGGTAGAAATTTTAAGCGTCAAATAAGCTATTTAACAAGATAAAACCAACAACTTTTCCCATATAGTAGACCAAAATAATGTAACTTGCCAATATTAACTTTTTTAAAGCTATATTAGGCAAGAAAATGTCGAACAGTTCCCTCATCTGAAATAGGAGGCAATGTTAATTAGTTGATAAATTTGAAAAGAAGTTGTATGTCAATAGCTTATCAAATTTAACATTATAAATTTAAAGTGTCAGATATACCATTTAACTTGATTAAAAGATATTGGAGGATGCTTGCAAAAAAAAAAAAAAAAAAAAAAAAAAAAAAAAAAAAAAAAAAA
>NC_044930.1:2074259-2082859 GCF_003576645.1 Ipomoea triloba
TTTAAAAAAAAAAAAAAAAAAAAAAAAAAAAAAAAAAAAAGATATTGGAGGCCATAAAGTTCTCTCCCTTGACATAGGAAACAACATTGAGTTGCTTTAAAATTCAAAATTACAAATTATTTAAATTGTCAATAAGTTTTTTTAACTAGATTACATTATATTAATTGGATTACATGATATTATCGACTATTTAAACAAATTTTACAATTTTTGCACGCTAGATGCATGTGGTCTACTTGTTATATATTCAACCATCTAATTACACTATTGTCACTAACATAGGATGTTGCATTAACAAATATGTTCTGTCAATTGCTTTAAAAATTAACGTTATAATCTTAAAGTGCCAGGTAAGGTATTTAATTAGATTACATAATATCACCGACTATTTAGACAAGTTTCACAGTGTTTGCACGCTAGATGTGGTCCACTTTTTTTTTCTTTTTTTTTTTTAAATTCAATAGTCTAATTACACTATTGTCACTAACATAGGATGCCGCGTTAAAAAATATGTAGAGAAGTTATCTGTCAATTGCTTTAAAAATTAATGTTATAAACTTACAGTG
Organism: Ipomoea triloba; assembly: GCF_003576645.1. Classification (NCBI taxonomy): domain Eukaryota; kingdom Viridiplantae; phylum Streptophyta; class Magnoliopsida; order Solanales; family Convolvulaceae; genus Ipomoea; species Ipomoea triloba. Next base: position 2,074,826 of record NC_044930.1, read on the forward strand.
GCAGGTAAGGTATTTAATTGGATTACATGATATCATCGACTATTTGGACAAGTTTCACGATTTTTGCACGCTAGATGTTGTCCACTATTTATAAATTCAATAGTACTAATTACATTGTTGTCACTAACATAGGATGCCGCATTACCAACTATGTTGTCCGTCAATAGTTTTAAAAATTAACCTCATAAACTTAAAGTGACAGGTAAGGTATTTAATTGTATTACATGATATCACGACTATTTAGACAATTTTCACGATTCTAACACGCACGATGCTAAATGTGATCCACTTTTTATAAATTCAGTAATCTAATTACACTATTGTTACTACTCCAATGATTTATTTGACCAATTTTCTCAACTTATTTACACAATTTGAAATAAAATATCTTACTTACAAGAATTAAATTCCTTATACTTAGACCAGAATTTGTTAGTGTGTATACAAGGAAATTAAATTAAGCATGCCAATACAAAATTCTCTTAGAATTGTCAACAAGCAAGGTAGAATAAAAGACTTTTAAGTGCAAAATATTTCACCTAATATCTGCCAAGTAAGTCCTAAGGCAAATATGTAAAAAAAAAAAAAAAATTTAAAAACCTACTCCTATACACAATTACAATAAAATTTTCCTCGCCCAATGATACTGGTGTAGTAGATGAGAAGTATCACTTAAATTTGCTTCAAGATATATGATCCCGATTATTCGGATTAAAGAGAAAAAATAAATTCCTCAAAAAAATGAAAGAATAAAAAGGGGAAAAAGGAGTCGCCTCGTCACTGTTGTACGTGTAAGTTCAAAAAGCTGCATGAACTTGTCAATGGTAATAAGCGAGTGAGACCAAGGGCTTTCTGGTCATTTCACTATCCTTAGACTGAGATGGTCGGACAAGGAAGCCAGATGTTAAAGATGTTTTCTTTAAGGAGATTATAAGCACCTCTCTCTCTCTCTCTATCTCTCTCTCTTGATATAAATCTCTTTTTCTCTCTCTCTCTCTTCCCAGTCTTGGATGGTTTCGCCGAGGGGCCGGAACCGTTTTCTTATATATTCTTTCTTATTATAGAGCGAGAGAGAACAAAAGTCGTTGCAGCAGTGTGGCTAAGTCTGCACGTATTGAAGTCTCTAGCTCGGTTATTATTATCTTTTTGCTTTTGCTGCAAATTTTTGTCTGATCTGATCTTTTGCAGCTTTTAAGCTATGGCGTTTTTCTCCCCATTCTTCTTCTTCTCCGTCTTGTTTCAGACGGTTGGGATATGGTTTTGAGACGAGGGTTAAAGTAGGTTTTAATAAGTTTTGGTTTGTGGGTATAGTTTTTGTTAGTTAGGGGTTTTGATGGGTTCTGAGAGGGCTCTTTTTGAGCTGCACAGCGATCATCATCATAATCACCACCATCTCCATCACCATCACCAGGATAATAATAGTGGAGATAAGGTGTTTGTTGGAGTGCCTCTAATGGATTCTGGGAAAAGCGGCGGTCATCAGCAGCAGCAACACAGTAGTAGTGTTGAGTGCACCAATCAAATTTCATTTGCTCAGCCGGCGGCGGTGGTGGGGCCGCCGCAGCTTCATTTCCAGCTTCAGGATCACCACCACCACCAGCCGCCGGCGCAGAGCAATCAGATTTCTTTCGGAATGCTTCACTCGCCGCCTTCTTCTTCCTCAGCCATTCCTCCTCCCCATCCTGGGAATTTCATGTAATATAATAGAATCCTTCCTTTCTTCCTCTCTCTCTCTTGATTTTTCATGTCTTTTTTTTTCCACAAACTATTTGACTTGCAACCCGAACTAACCCTTTGAAAGAAACATCTGAATTATTATTCTCAGTATTCTTTAATGATGTTTTTTCTTTTTTTTTTTTTTGTGATCATCATCATCAGAAGCAAGGACAACAGTGGAGCATATGATCTGGGGGAGTTAGATCAAGCCCTTTTCCTCTACCTTGATGGCCATCAAGAATCCTCATCCATCCAAGATCACAGACGTTAGCTCTCTCTCTCCCCCCCCCCCTCTCTCTCTCTCTCTATTTTGGGTCTGGTCAGATGAGATTCTGTGGAGGAATTCTTGTCTGGCTCATGAGAAATAAATGTTTTCTGACAAACAAATATTTATTTGACCAGATCCTGATTCTCTCTTTTCTCCTGATCCCAGAAAAAAAAAATTTTTGATTTTAGTTTCTTGCAGTCCTTGTACCATGAAACAAACTTGATGCCAATCTTTTATCGTACTAACGACTGTACAATTCACTGTTTTCTGTAACTTTTGTATGAATATTTGGCTCTGATCTTCTTGGGATATTTGCAGAGAATTCTGGGATGAGGCCACCAACTCTGAACATCTTTCCTTCACAGCCCATGCATGTCGGGATCGACCCATCATCGACCAAGGTATTATACTATTTATGTATCTATATGTACATGAATATATATAATCTTTTTTTCTGTTTTCGGTAACGAGAGAAACACAAAGTCACTACTGAAAGGGTAATCTATGGGTAAATTCTGTCTTGTGATTTTAGCTGGCAAAAAAACATAAAGTCATTACTGAAAGTGTAATTTAATGAGTAAACTCTGTCTTGTGATTCTGGTCGGGTTAGGTTGCGGGCTATGTTTATATACATGAATGTTGGGATGAGGAGTCGTTAAGGATGTCTGGTTTTTCCAAATGATTGTTAGAAAATTTGGGATTTTTAATTGAATTTTCAATGGGGGGTTTGGTAGGGGAATGCTGGGTTAGTTTCGCTGGAGACCGGGAGTTCTAGGAGAGCATCTCAGCCGTCCATGGAGGTATCGGCCACCCCTAAAAACGACGTCGTTGCCGGCGCTTCTGCGTCTTCTACTCCCGAACCACCCAAGCCACCTAAGGTATGTACGTGTAAGAATTAGGTTTATAATTTGTATTTATCTTTCATTATTATAATCGTAATTGTATATCTGCAGCGGGAAGGACACCGCCGGAGTTCCTCTGCCGGCACCGGCGACCCGGCCGACGGTCCAAAAACACCAGATCCTAAGGTTTTCATATTATTATTATTATTATTATTATTATTATTATCAACAGTTCTTATTGTTGTTGTTGGGTATATATGATTGTATGTATAATGGAGTGGTTGTTTTTTTTAGTAGTTTTTATTTAATTTAATATTTATTCTTTTGAAAAATCAATTTGGATTTTACTCTTGTGTATATGTGCAGACACTCAGAAGGCTTGCTCAGAATAGAGAGGCTGCAAGGAAAAGCAGACTTAGGAAAAAGGCATGAACTTTTTTCTTTTTTAAAATATTATTATCTAATAATTGAATCATGTTTTCCATCTCAACTAAAAGTTCAAGGTTATAGTTGAATTACAAATTTATGTCTATATATTATATAGTTAACTGATTGCAATGATAGTATCCCGACTTGCATATCTGGTTACACGGAATATTGTGGAGACTAAGTTGACTGTATCAACTATAACTAAAATAGTATATATATATATATAATTGTATGTATTCAATAAAAACGCATATGCATTTCCGTGGTTGTTATTATTGTGAAATTTTCTCACTCAATTCCATTATTACAGGCTTATGTTCAACAACTAGAGACAAGTAGAATCAAGCTCACTCAATTAGAACAAGAAATCCAAAGGGCCAGGGCTCAGGTAATTAATTTTCATTATATTTATATATACATTTAAAAATTTGTGTAGTTAATATTGGGAATTTTGTTAGTTTAACGTATTTTTAAAATTTGTAGGGAATTTATTTTGGTGGGAATGCCATTATGGGTGGAGAGCAAGGCCTTCCAGTGATGGGCAACATAAGTTCAGGTAAAATTATAATATAGGAGTGTATTTGGGCAAATTATACCATGCAACAGATTTACCTTACTTTGTACAAATAACTTTCAAATTCTGTATATGTTGTTACAGTTGACAGTTTCTGTACTGATAATTATCATATGTGTCAGCAATTATACATTCGTATTATTTTATTGTGTTTAGATGCGGCGGTTTTCGACATGGAGTACGCGCGGTGGCAGGAGGAGCACCACCGGCTGCTGTGCGAGCTGCGGAGCGCGGTGCAGGAGCACTTGCCGGAGAACGAGCTGAGGATGTACGTCGACAACTGTCTGGCGCATTTCGACCAGATGATCCACCTGAAGAGCATCATCGCCAAGTCCGACGTCTTCCATCTCGTCTCCGGCATGTGGAAGACTCCGGCGGAGCGCTGCTTCATGTGGATCGGCGGTTTCCGCCCCTCCGAGCTTCTCAAGGTACGCACATTACATCGCAGAAAACCCTAATTTCCTCGCTTATGCGATCAAAACCGAGAAAATGCAAAAAATAGAATAAAATTAAAAGAGGAAATTGAAATGCATGTACGATTTGTCGGTGATCGAGAAGATCGCATATATAATTGAGTGTTATATGTAAATCAAGCTATGAATGACGAAACGGGTCATATGCTGAAACTTTCTGTAATCGGATCCTGTTAGGTATTATTCCCCGCCCCATCTTAAAGCCATGTCTGTTACTACCCTCTTTGGTTTGTTCATGTCATTCTGCATCCCTTTTGCTTGTACACATACAATTAAACTAATAATTTTAAATTCTTAGATCTAGGGTTCATAATCGCAAATTAAATCTGATCGATCGAGTTATGATTTTGTGTTTCGATTTATTGATCGAATAGGTGATTGTGAGTCAGATCGAGCCGTTAACGGAGCAGCAATTGATAGGCCTATGTGGGCTGCAACAATCCACACATGAAGCCGAAGAGGCATTATCACAAGGCTTGGGAGCTTTGAATCAGTCACTTTCCGACACCATCGCCGCCGATTCACTCAGCTACCCTTCCAACATGGGCAACTACATGGGCCAAATGGCTGCCGCCATTAGCAAGCTCTCCACTCTCGAGGGTTTCGTTCGACAGGTACACGCTCTCTCCATCCAACTTATCTCACGTCACATAAGATATTACTCACTATCTATACGTGTCGGTATCATAAACTTCTGGTTACACGTGTATATGTCCATACCTAAGCCGCGTCTCAGATATTATACCATTTGTACTAGCATGCATTAATATAATCTTCTCACTCGCATGCTTCCCAAGTGTCGGAACACGCGTCACTTGGTTTTCTCCGCTCCTAATTTATTCCTTGCCAGCTCACCTAACATATATAAACGCACACACATATGCACACTCGTAACGCACGCACATAACACACCTAATAATTAAGTATATGTGGACACATAAATTCCAGATACACTCGTAACGCACGCACATACCACACCCAATAATTAAGTATACGTGGACATGAATTCCGGGTACGTTGAATTTATGTAGACCCTAAAATCAAGCATAATGTGCCACCATTTAGTCAAGGCAATTACTAAGTTTAAGAAAGCATAACTACATATGATTACACACTAATTAATGTAATTTTTAGTTAGAAATGTATAGTATAGTACACTATGCATATGCATATAGAATTATAGAGTATATATATGTGTGTAAATATATATATATAAAGTGAGAAAGGGAATAAGTGGGGACAAGGAGAACATGAATTTGATACTCCTAACTGGGGTTGGGAAACCTACTCCATCAGATGACCTATCTCCATTCCATCTCCAGCTCACAGTCTCTCTAGTGAAAATGGCCAAAAAATATAACAGATAAAGTTTGTCATGCCATATTGGCTTTCACATGTGGGTCCCATCAATCGTATGTTGTTGGCCCCACCAATATTTTCTTGTTTTTTGTTTTTTCATAAGAGTGGTCCACCCAAGAACATACATCACACCATAATATATTGCATGAGTTTCTGGGGAAGAATTGAAGTCACACCAGCACAAACTTGTAGAAATGGCACTTCCAAATTGGAGTGGAAAGGCACAAATACATCCCTTTCATAGTTAATTTTATGCCCATATTCCCATGATGTCATAGTCGTCATAATCATTTGACTTGAACAACTCCTTTATTTTATCTTACTTTATTTTTAGGAGCCCATCCACCCCAACTTTAAAAGTTGCTTGCCCATCTTCTAACCATTTGATATGACTTTATTTGATTATGAAAAATCATCAATTTTCGACTAACTTTTGATACTATCTCAGAAAAATTAAGTATATGACCAAGTCAAGAAGATAAAGACTTTTATCTTTGGTAAACTTTCTCTAATAAAGGCAAAGACGTACCAAGACAAGATAAAACTGTTAAAATAAAATAACATTTTTCTAAAATTTTCAACCACTCTTGATAGTGGTCCGAAAGTGATCAAAATCAAAAACTATACAATCCTGGTCAAAAATCCTAATTTACTTTCACTTTTCAAATTTTTTAGATCCCCAAATTAATTACAAATGTCATTTTTGACTGAAAAACCCTAAGTTTTGCATCACTTTCTAATGATCAATTTTTTTATTTTTTTTTTGATAGTATATGTTTCATTTGATTAACTCACAATGTCAAGTTAATTCGCAATGGACATCATAATAATTGTAATACTTAACTTAAACACATTAATTAGATGGTAAAAAATTTGATGTTAGCAGCATGTGTCACACTTGTGTAAGATCTCATGAAGTTCATATAACTATTAACTAGTCTAGATTGTGTCATTATCCGTTCTCTAACAACGATGAAAAATAAATTTTAATTAAGTTGGGTTAATCATGTTTTTAGTTGGTTAACTGTTGAATATTATATCTATTAATTAAAACTAACTACTTTTAATTATTTATTTGGTTACTTATAACATTTATTTAAGCTAGCCTCTATATATATATATATATATAAATATAATTTCTTTGGTTGAAACAGAACCAGACGATATACAGTGTATCTCAAAGTTAATTCAAATAAAGTATAAACCAAAGTCAACAGAAAATTATAGAAACCCCACCAAAGTCAACGACAAAATGCATGAATTCTGAGGAGTCGTCGATGCTATTATTAACGTTTTTAATTGTGTCTTGTTTGTGGAAGAAACAAATTTGTTTATTTATTTATTTATTAGGGTTTTAATTAATTAATTTAATAATATTATTATTGCAGGCTGACAATCTGCGACACCAGACGATCCATCGGCTTCATCAGATTTTGACGACCCGTCAGGCGGCGCGGTGTTTACTCGCCATTGCCGAGTACTTCCACCGCCTCAGAGCTCTCAGTGCTCTCTGGTTGGCTCGCCCCAAGCAGGAATAAGGACAAAACTCTAGTTTATTACTGTGTATACATCTGCTGATATGATCTTCACCTCCCAAAATTACTTGTCTTTTTTTGGGGTTTTAGCCTTTGCAGTCCCCCCTTTCGATCTTCACAGATGTTTAGATTGACAAAAAAACTAGTTAGATTAAAATGATAAATGTAGAAGTTGAGTTAAATTCCTGACTTATGTGTTAGGTTTTGGTGCAATGGTAAAGAATTAACAATTGATATACTAACAACTTATATAACAACAGGTTGCATAAAAAGATTTGTGTTTAAAAAAAAAAAAAAAAAAAACATAGTTTGGTAATATGTTCAAATGTTGGTAATGAATTGAAATATAAAGGTGTTAGGAAAGAACGAAATATTTTTTTTACGGGACAATGTTCTTATTTATAGGAGAGACATATGCTTGTTGTAGTTTTATCCTCATTCTTATTAGAACTCAACACTATTTTACTTGTCCCTTATTATAGTGTTGTAAAGGCATGTTTATAATGAATAAAATAGGGTTGTAGACTTTCTAGTAAAATTGTCCCTTCGTTATGAGAGGGGGGTACATGGGTTTGCTTGGCTTCCCCAAGGTCTCGTGAAGATTTTGTTCGAAGACCAATTTGCTCCTCCTAAGTTAGTTTTAGAGGGTGGTAGATAGGTTTACTTAAATTCCAATCCATTTGCGCTATTATAGATTTCTTATCCAACTGATGTCAAAAATAAGTATGCTACTCCTTATCAAAGTGTTAGTTGTAGAGGCATGTCTATAGGGAACAAAATAGGGTTTTAGACTTTTTAGCGAAAATTGTCTTGAGGGGGAGTGGGGGGGGGGGGGGGG